>NW_026046609.1:0-83972 GCF_023864275.1 Schistocerca cancellata
ATTGCAGTTTGCATCATACCAGGGGAGGAGAAAGATCAAAGTTGTACCTTGCCATAATTGGAAGTAAACATTTTGACGCTGAGGCGTGGACTCCTTGGGGATAACAAACGACAATTAAGTTCGTTCCTAGCAACAGCAACGCCGTTAATTCAGCCATTATGTACAGCAAATTAAATGCGCCGGGTGAGGGTCGAACTCACGACCTTAAGACTATGAGACTTACGCGCTACCTACTGCGCTACCGAGGCACGTTGCAACAAACGTCCCAGGAAACTTGGTAAGTCCCACATATTAGAGATAGACAGTTCGCGCTTTCTCAAGAATCTGCTGTGTTGCTACACGTGCTTTCCCGACTGGCTAGATTAAACTGCTGCCGCAGCTTTTTCAACGGAAAAGTTTACAGTACATCGCCCTTGCGGCACCTGGACACAGCGGCCTGTAGGGCCAGGCCGACGCTAGAGTTCAGAAATAGCACGCGACCGTCCAAGTACGGCCTCTTGCGTGCTGCGTGTTTGGTTCTTCTCACAGCGAATCCTGCTACACATTCCTGAGGCTGACGCAGCTCAAGCGAGCAATCGGCGCGGCGGCATTATAGCGAGAACAGCAAAACGATGCATCGGCCGGGAATCGAACCCGGGCCGCCCGCGTGGTAGGCGAACAACCTACCACTTTTTTAGTAGTTGTTCTCATTTTGTTAGTTGCATTTGTTGGGGGCGGACGTCCGATGACGTCCGTGCTTGCCGAGCACATTCCCGAGCAGCTGTCTGCAGGGAAAGTGGGATTGCCACCCAGCGACATCGGATACGACCGAAAAAAGCGCTACACACGCGGAGTCCCCCACTACACTGCCTTATAGCGACCGCTCATCACTATCGTGTGAGTAACGTTGCGGCCGCGGCGACGAGTCCTGCCCAAAGACGCAGCGTGCGTGGAGGCGCTACCCGAATGCGTGTGGATGCAGCCTCCTACCTCGTAAAGAGCCTACAGCTACTATCACGCCTTCCAAGCAGTTGATCCGGGTTCGATTCCCGGCCACCGAAACGGGCGCAAATTTTCGCGTATGAGTATGTGTGCTGTTAAATCAACGTTTTCTTTCCGTCGTTGCTCCAAGCAGGCCATCCTGTAGTATGTCCCGACTTGTCCCGACTTTGCTCGGCTGACGCGAAAGCTGACGCTTGGAATTCGCCCTTATCAAAAGGGCAGGCGCTATAAACGGCTGTGAGAGGAGAGGTGTGGCGAGGTACCAAACGACAGGCAAACCGCGAAATTTTCTGCTCCTCCTTCCTAAAGAAAAGAAGAAAAAAACGGACGCAGTCGGTAGGACTCGAGCCTACGCTCCCAGAGGAATCTGATTTCTAGTCAGACGCCTTAACCACTTTTTTTATCGTATTAAACATTATTAAATATTAATTTTTTGTTACATTTTCTTGATTGCACATTCACTGTTATCAAGTAGGGTTTGTAAACACCACTCTACAGCATAAATACTATACATATACGTAAAACACTGCTGGAGTAGAATACACAATAGAATACAATTTTAACCCTTAAATGCATAGTGTTACATACCTGCAATATGGATTGAAAAATTATTTTGTCCACCTTTAGAGAGAATTTAGTGAACTAACCCAAGTCTTACAGGTGCAACGAAGTATCTCTGATACTTAGTATTAGCTCTTGGCTGTACTGTGGACTTCTGGTAACCTTTTTGGAAGTATGCAGAGAAGTTAGGTGTGAATTTTGCTTAGTTTTCAAAAGGGTGCGATAGGATGCAGCAGCATCAACTTGGCCAAATGTGGGAAGGTTAGTGGTGAGCAGGCAGCAATTTTCTTCATGCTGCCAGCTATGGGAATATGCGCTGTGTCCCTTGTTTTTTAGGAACATACATCACATTTAAACTGGATGTCCAATTCCTGTTGATCCACTGTAGGGAGTTAAGAGGATAAATTATTACTGTCATTAAGTTTGCTTAATTCTATGAGAACAGTAAATTGTAGCGATTAATAATGGATACAAAATCATATCTGTGATGGTTGAGATACATGACTCTATGAATCTGCAGTTAACAATTGGTTCGCACATATAATTGTAAGTTAATGGTTATTCCTGAAGCAGAGACCACAAAAGTCTGTGCAACAAAAAGAAAATCTAATAACACACAAGTTAATTTTCGTAGCTGATGTCAGATGAAGAATAAATTAAATGCTTTAAGTTCTACATGCTACACTTTCAGGGGAACACAGGGAAGATTTCATGGACTGAAGCAGCAGATTGTTCAGTACATGCGAGAAAAGTGGAATAAAGGCTTCCTCATTACTTGAGAAACTAATCAAATGAAGGTGCTGGAAATGAGGAATTTTCAACTGCATGAGGTGCAGAATTCAAAGCAAGTATGAGCTCGTGCATGGTACTTAACTTCTTCAGACAGATCAATATAATAATAAAAAGTGTCTGTATTTACCTCACTATAAGACAACTCAGAATATAACATGACCCCCTTTCTTTGAAGACGCAACATGTGAATTTTTTGGTATTTAACATATTCTGACTAATATTTGCAAAGTCTAAAGGTAGTTATAGAAAATAAAAATCACTTTGGGATGTGGAACAGTCATAAATAAATATCTTCAGTTAAAAACAATACAAAATGACAATGATACAACTCCACTAACTTAAGATTCACTGAGTACCAAATAAGGTTCTTTTTTGTTTTCATTCATAGTATGTCCATATCAGGAAGAGAAGAAGGCCTAAGTTTTTTATTTGCTTGGCATTCAGTAAATTCAGATGAGTTACGCCTGAGACGAACTGCCATACCAATGTTTCTGCGAGGGGGTTTCATTGGCATTTTTGAAGTCTTTAGAGTAATATGTTGTTTTGTGTTGTTAATGACTCTGAATGCTTCCCTTTCGTTAATTATACTTGAAGGGAGTCCGCTTTCTTGTTGAGCAGCACTCTTTCGTGACTGCAGAACTCAAAGTCTTTGATTGAAAATGGCTGTCTCATCACTTGTTGGTAGAGCATCCTCTACCTTAATCTCTGTAGCTTCTCCAAGACTTGAACACAGTTCTGCCTCCTGCTTTGAAATCTCCAATATTTCTTTCATGAGCGCACACTTCAAGAGAAGAAGTTTTCTTGTTTCACACTCTAGCTTAGTAAGAGCCTCACATAAAGGCAGCGTATCATATAATGCAGGATAAAAATGAAATTCAAGTTCTTACTTAGTTTGTCAGCTTCATGCAATAAAGAATTCAGCCTTTCGTGCATCTCGTGTTTCTTCTGTTGCTCTCTAGAAATAATATTCTGGATGATCTCCTCAATTTATTTCTTAACCTCATCACCACGCTTTGCAACATCCTCTGCATTAAACCCACATTCTGCCCACAGCGTCTTACGAATTCTTCAGTGACAGACATATCGAATAGTGCTTCCTCAAAAATCTTATCATCCATCATAAATCATAAACTCTCAACCACTCAGTTATAACAAGAAACTGGGTCTGTAACCACTCGGCCACGACTGCTCGTATCTGAAGCTTCCCTCGAATCGTGAAAAATCCAACCGGTCTGCGCAGAATGTTGACAGGAAACGAACTCTGTGCACTGGTTACGGCAGGGCTACCAGCGCTACGAGACGAGCCATTACGGAAGCGTTAAAAATCTTCGCCCGGACAGGGACTCGAACACTGGACCCTTAGGTTAAAAGCCTAATGCTCTACCGACTGAGCTATCCGGGCTCACGCCCGTTGTGGGTGGAGCGGCTGCAAGCAATGTGAATAATTGGAACGCGTGTGTAGGCGTACTACGGTAATTGCTGGCTTCTGGCGCAACTGGCGACTTCACCGACTTCCCACTGACGCTGGTAGCAGCCCAACAGCGACCAGTGCCTCTTCTGCCTTTATCCCGTGCTGACAGTAATTGCATCTTGTGCCTGTTTTCCCCGATTACGTTCGGTTGAAGCTCCGGAAGGAGGGCGACAAACGAAGGTTGGAAGGCCAAAACATGGAGGGACGTGTGCGCAAAAACTTCTCTTCCGGTACCGGGAATCGAACCCTGGCCTCCTGGCTGAAAGCCAGGTATCCTAGCCACTAGACCACACCGGATTTGCTCAATAAACGGGAGATTTACTCCCTCTCCTCCCGCATTTCGTGCTGAATCCGGACTCAGTGGTGTTCTCTGTTTGCGAGCGTATTTGTGCGTGCAGACTGGCATGGCGCACAGCTCGAAACTGACTATTCATTGCAGTTTGCATCATACCAGGGGAGGAGAAAGATCAAAGTTGTACCTTGCCATAATTGGAAGTAAACATTTTGACGCTGAGGCGTGGACTCCTTGGGGATAACAAACGACAATTAAGTTCGTTCCCTAGCAACAGCAACGCCGTTAATTCAGCCATTATGTACAGCAAATTAAATGCGCCGGGTGAGGGTCGAACTCACGACCTTAAGACTATGAGACTTACGCGCTACCTACTGCGCTACCGAGGCACGTTGCAACAAACGTCCCAGGAAACTTGGTAAGTCCCACATATTAGAGATAGACAGTTCGCGCTTTCTCAAGAATCTGCTGTGTTGCTACACGTGCTTTCCCGACTGGCTAGATTAAACTGCTGCCGCAGCTTTTTCAACGGAAAAGTTTACAGTACATCGCCCTTGCGGCACCTGGACACAGCGGCCTGTAGGGCCAGGCCGACGCTAGAGTTCAGAAATAGCACGCGACCGTCCAAGTACGGCCTCTTGCGTGCTGCGTGTTTGGTTCTTCTCACAGCGAATCCTGCTACACATTCCTGAGGCTGACGCAGCTCAAGCGAGCAATCGGCGCGGCGGCATTATAGCGAGAACAGCAAAACGATGCATCGGCCGGGAATCGAACCCGGGCCGCCCGCGTGGTAGGCGAACAACCTACCACTTTTTTAGTAGTTGTTCTCATTTTGTTAGTTGCATTTGTTGGGGGCGGACGTCCGATGACGTCCGTGCTTGCCGAGCACATTCCCGAGCAGCTGTCTGCAGGGAAAGTGGGATTGCCACCCAGCGACATCGGATACGACCGAAAAAAGCGCTACACACGCGGAGTCCCCCACTACACTGCCTTATAGCGACCGCTCATCACTATCGTGTGAGTAACGTTGCGGCCGCGGCGACGAGTCCTGCCCAAAGACGCAGCGTGCGTGGAGGCGCTACCCGAATGCGTGTGGATGCAGCCTCCTACCTCGTAAAGAGCCTACAGCTACTATCACGCCTTCCAAGCAGTTGATCCGGGTTCGATTCCCGGCCACCGAAACGGGCGCAAATTTTCGCGTATGAGTATGTGTGCTGTTAAATCAACGTTTTCTTTCCGTCGTTGCTCCAAGCAGGCCATCCTGTAGTATGTCCCGACTTGTCCCGACTTTGCTCGGCTGACGCGAAAGCTGACGCTTGGAATTCGCCCTTATCAAAAGGGCAGGCGCTATAAACGGCTGTGAGAGGAGAGGTGTGGCGAGGTACCAAAACGACAGGCAAACCGCGAAATTTTCTGCTCCTCCTTCCTAAAGAAAAGAAGAAAAAACGGACGCAGTCGGTAGGACTCGAGCCTACGCTCCCAGAGGGAATCTGATTTCTAGTCAGACGCCTTAACCACTTTTTTTATCGTATTAAACATTATTAAATATTAATTTTTTGTTACATTTTCTTGATTGCACATTCACTGTTATCAAGTAGGGTTTGTAAACACCACTCTACAGCATAAATACTATACATATACGTAAAACACTGCTGGAGTAGAATACACAATAGAATACAATTTTAACCCTTAAATGCATAGTGTTACATACCTGCAATATGGATTGAAAAATTATTTTGTCCACCTTTAGAGAGAATTTAGTGAACTAACCCAAGTCTTACAGGTGCAACGAAGTATCTCTGATACTTAGTATTAGCTCTTGGCTGTACTGTGGACTTCTGGTAACCTTTTTGGAAGTATGCAGAGAAGTTAGGTGTGAATTTTGCTTAGTTTTCAAAAGGGTGCGATAGGATGCAGCAGCATCAACTTGGCCAAATGTGGGAAGGTTAGTGGTGAGCAGGCAGCAATTTTCTTCATGCTGCCAGCTATGGGAATATGCGCTGTGTCCCTTGTTTTTTTAGGAACATACATCACATTTAAACTGGATGTCCAATTCCTGTTGATCCACTGTAGGGAGTTAAGAGGATAAATTATTACTGTCATTAAGTTTGCTTAATTCTATGAGAACAGTAAATTGTAGCGATTAATAATGGATACAAAATCATATCTGTGATGGTTGAGATACATGACTCTATGAATCTGCAGTTAACAATTGGTTCGCACATATAATTGTAAGTTAATGGTTATTCCTGAAGCAGAGACCACAAAAGTCTGTGCAACAAAAAGAAAATCTAATAACACACAAGTTAATTTTCGTAGCTGATGTCAGATGAAGAATAAATTAAATGCTTTAAGTTCTACATGCTACACTTTCAGGGGAACACAGGGAAGATTTCATGGACTGAAGCAGCAGATTGTTCAGTACATGCGAGAAAAGTGGAATAAAGGCTTCCTCATTACTTGAGAAACTAATCAAATGAAGGTGCTGGAAATGAGGAATTTTTCAACTGCATGAGGTGCAGAATTCAAAGCAAGTATGAGCTCGTGCATGGTACTTAACTTCTTCAGACAGATCAATATAATAATAAAAAGTGTCTGTATTTACCTCACTATAAGACAACTCAGAATATAACATGACCCCCTTTCTTTGAAGACGCAACATGTGAATTTTTTGGTATTTAACATATTCTGACTAATATTTGCAAAGTCTAAAGGTAGTTATAGAAAATAAAAATCACTTTGGGATGTGGAACAGTCATAAATAAATATCTTCAGTTAAAAACAATACAAAATGACAATGATACAACTCCACTAACTTAAGATTCACTGAGTACCAAATAAGGTTCTTTTTGTTTTCATTCATAGTATGTCCATATCAGGAAGAGAAGAAGGCCTAAGTTTTTTATTTGCTTGGCATTCAGTAAATTCAGATGAGTTACGCCTGAGACGAACTGCCATACCAATGTTTCTGCGAGGGGGTTTCATTGGCATTTTTGAAGTCTTTAGAGTAATATGTTGTTTTGTGTTGTTAATGACTCTGAATGCTTCCCTTTCGTTAATTATACTTGAAGGGAGTCCGCTTTCTTGTTGAGCAGCACTCTTTCGTGACTGCAGAACTCAAAGTCTTTGATTGAAAATGGCTGTCTCATCACTTGTTGGTAGAGCATCCTCTACCTTAATCTCTGTAGCTTCTCCAAGACTTGAACACAGTTCTGCCTCCTGCTTTGAAATCTCCAATATTTCTTTCATGAGCGCACACTTCAAGAGAAGAAGTTTTCTTGTTTCACACTCTAGCTTAGTAAGAGCCTCACATAAAGGCAGCGTATCATATAATGCAGGATAAAAATGAAATTCAAGTTCCTTACTTAGTTTGTCAGCTTCATGCAATAAAGAATTCAGCCTTTCGTGCATCTCGTGTTTCTTCTGTTGCTCTCTAGAAATAATATTCTGGATGATCTCCTCAATTTATTTCTTAACCTCATCACCACGCTTTGCAACATCCTCTGCATTAAACCCACATTCTGCCCACAGCGTCTTACGAATTCTTCAGTGACAGACATATCGAATAGTGCTTCCTCAAAAATCTTATCATCCATCATAAATCATAAACTCTCAACCACTCAGTTATAACAAGAAACTGGGTCTGTAACCACTCGGCCACGACTGCTCGTATCTGAAGCTTCCCTCGAATCGTGAAAAATCCAACCGGTCTGCGCAGAATGTTGACAGGAAACGAACTCTGTGCACTGGTTACGGCAGGGCTACCAGCGCTACGAGACGAGCCATTACGGAAGCGTTAAAAATCTTCGCCCGGACAGGGACTCGAACACTGGACCCTTAGGTTAAAAGCCTAATGCTCTACCGACTGAGCTATCCGGGCTCACGCCCGTTGTGGGTGGAGCGGCTGCAAGCAATGTGAATAATTGGAACGCGTGTGTAGGCGTACTACGGTAATTGCTGGCTTCTGGCGCAACTGGCGACTTCACCGACTTCCCACTGACGCTGGTAGCAGCCCAACAGCGGACCAGTGCCTCTTCTGCCTTTATCCCGGTGCTGACAGTAATTGCATCTTGTGCCTGTTTTCCCCGATTACGTTCGGTTGAAGCTCCGGAAGGAGGGCGACAAACGAAGGTTGGAAGGCCAAAACATGGAGGGACGTGTGCGCAAAAACTTCTCTTCCGGTACCGGGAATCGAACCCTGGCCTCCTGGCTGAAAGCCAGGTATCCTAGCCACTAGACCACACCGGATTTGCTCAATAAACGGGAGATTTACTCCCTCTCCTCCCGCATTTCGTGCTGAATCCGGACTCAGTGGTGTTCTCTGTTTGCGAGCGTATTTGTGCGTGCAGACTGGCATGGCGCACAGCTCGAAACTGACTATTCATTGCAGTTTGCATCATACCAGGGGAGGAGAAAGATCAAAGTTGTACCTTGCCATAATTGGAAGTAAACATTTTGACGCTGAGGCGTGGACTCCTTGGGGATAACAAACGACAATTAAGTTCGTTCCCTAGCAACAGCAACGCCGTTAATTCAGCCATTATGTACAGCAAATTAAATGCGCCGGGTGAGGGTCGAACTCACGACCTTAAGACTATGAGACTTACGCGCTACCGAGGCACGTTGCAACAAACGTCCCAGGAAACTTGGTAAGTCCCACATATTAGAGATAGACAGTTCGCGCTTTCTCAAGAATCTGCTGTGTTGCTACACGTGCTTTCCCGACTGGCTAGATTAAACTGCTGCCGCAGCTTTTTCAACGGAAAAGGTTACAGTACATCGCCCTTGAGGCACCTGGACACAGCGGCCTGTAGGGCCAGGCCGACGCTAGAGTTCAGAAATAGCACGCGACCGTCCAAGTACGGCCTCTTGCGTGCTGCGTGTTTGGTTCTTCTCACAGCGAATCCTGCTACACATTCCTGAGGCTGACGCAGCTCAAGCGAGCAATCGGCGCGGCGGCATTATAGCGAGAACAGCAAAACGATGCATCGGCCGGGAATCGAACCCGGGCCGCCCGCGTGGTAGGCGAACAACCTACCACTTTTTTAGTAGTTGTTCTCATTTTGTTAGTTGCATTTGTTGGGGGCGGACGTCCGATGACGTCCGTGCTTGCCGAGCACATTCCCGAGCAGCTGTCTGCAGGGAAAGTGGGATTGCCACCCAGCGACATCGGATACGACCGAAAAAAGCGCTACACACGCGGAGTCCCCCACTACACTGCCTTATAGCGACCGCTCATCACTATCGTGTGAGTAACGTTGCGGCCGCGGCGACGAGTCCTGCCCAAAGACGCAGCGTGCGTGGAGGCGCTACCCGAATGCGTGTGGATGCAGCCTCCTACCTCGTAAAGAGCCTACAGCTACTATCACGCCTTCCAAGCAGTTGATCCGGGTTCGATTCCCGGCCACCGAAACGGGCGCAAATTTTCGCGTATGAGTATGTGTGCTGTTAAATCAACGTTTTCTTTCCGTCGTTGCTCCAAGCAGGCCATCCTGTAGTATGTCCCGACTTGTCCCGACTTTGCTCGGCTGACGCGAAAGCTGACGCTTGGAATTCGCCCTTATCAAAAGGGCAGGCGCTATAAACGGCTGTGAGAGGAGAGGTGTGGCGAGGTACCAAAACGACAGGCAAACCGCGAAATTTTCTGCTCCTCCTTCCTAAAGAAAAGAAGAAAAAAACGGACGCAGTCGGTAGGACTCGAGCCTACGCTCCCAGAGGGAATCTGATTTCTAGTCAGACGCCTTAACCACTTTTTTTATCGTATTAAACATTATTAAATATTAATTTTTTGTTACATTTTCTTGATTGCACATTCACTGTTATCAAGTAGGGTTTGTAAACACCACTCTACAGCATAAATACTATACATATACGTAAAACACTGCTGGAGTAGAATACACAATAGAATACAATTTTAACCCTTAAATGCATAGTGTTACATACCTGCAATATGGATTGAAAAATTATTTTGTCCACCTTTAGAGAGAATTTAGTGAACTAACCCAAGTCTTACAGGTGCAACGAAGTATCTCTGATACTTAGTATTAGCTCTTGGCTGTACTGTGGACTTCTGGTAACCTTTTTGGAAGTATGCAGAGAAGTTAGGTGTGAATTTTGCTTAGTTTTCAAAAGGGTGCGATAGGATGCAGCAGCATCAACTTGGCCAAATGTGGGAAGGTTAGTGGTGAGCAGGCAGCAATTTTCTTCATGCTGCCAGCTATGGGAATATGCGCTGTGTCCCTTGTTTTTTTAGGAACATACATCACATTTAAACTGGATGTCCAATTCCTGTTGATCCACTGTAGGGAGTTAAGAGGATAAATTATTACTGTCATTAAGTTTGCTTAATTCTATGAGAACAGTAAATTGTAGCGATTAATAATGGATACAAAATCATATCTGTGATGGTTGAGATACATGACTCTATGAATCTGCAGTTAACAATTGGTTCGCACATATAATTGTAAGTTAATGGTTATTCCTGAAGCAGAGACCACAAAAGTCTGTGCAACAAAAAGAAAATCTAATAACACACAAGTTAATTTTCGTAGCTGATGTCAGATGAAGAATAAATTAAATGCTTTAAGTTCTACATGCTACACTTTCAGGGGAACACAGGGAAGATTTCATGGACTGAAGCAGCAGATTGTTCAGTACATGCGAGAAAAGTGGAATAAAGGCTTCCTCATTACTTGAGAAACTAATCAAATGAAGGTGCTGGAAATGAGGAATTTTTCAACTGCATGAGGTGCAGAATTCAAAGCAAGTATGAGCTCGTGCATGGTACTTAACTTCTTCAGACAGATCAATATAATAATAAAAAGTGTCTGTATTTACCTCACTATAAGACAACTCAGAATATAACATGACCCCCTTTCTTTGAAGACGCAACATGTGAATTTTTTGGTATTTAACATATTCTGACTAATATTTGCAAAGTCTAAAGGTAGTTATAGAAAATAAAAATCACTTTGGGATGTGGAACAGTCATAAATAAATATCTTCAGTTAAAAACAATACAAAATGACAATGATACAACTCCACTAACTTAAGATTCACTGAGTACCAAATAAGGTTCTTTTTTGTTTTCATTCATAGTATGTCCATATCAGGAAGAGAAGAAGGCCTAAGTTTTTTATTTGCTTGGCATTCAGTAAATTCAGATGAGTTACGCCTGAGACGAACTGCCATACCAATGTTTCTGCGAGGGGGTTTCATTGGCATTTTTGAAGTCTTTAGAGTAATATGTTGTTTTGTGTTGTTAATGACTCTGAATGCTTCCCTTTCGTTAATTATACTTGAAGGGAGTCCGCTTTCTTGTTGAGCAGCACTCTTTCGTGACTGCAGAACTCAAAGTCTTTGATTGAAAATGGCTGTCTCATCACTTGTTGGTAGAGCATCCTCTACCTTAATCTCTGTAGCTTCTCCAAGACTTGAACACAGTTCTGCCTCCTGCTTTGAAATCTCCAATATTTCTTTCATGAGCGCACACTTCAAGAGAAGAAGTTTTCTTGTTTCACACTCTAGCTTAGTAAGAGCCTCACATAAAGGCAGCGTATCATATAATGCAGGATAAAAATGAAATTCAAGTTCCTTACTTAGTTTGTCAGCTTCATGCAATAAAGAATTCAGCCTTTCGTGCATCTCGTGTTTCTTCTGTTGCTCTCTAGAAATAATATTCTGGATGATCTCCTCAATTTATTTCTTAACCTCATCACCACGCTTTGCAACATCCTCTGCATTAAACCCACATTCTGCCCACAGCGTCTTACGAATTCTTCAGTGACAGACATATCGAATAGTGCTTCCTCAAAAATCTTATCATCCATCATAAATCATAAACTCTCAACCACTCAGTTATAACAAGAAACTGGGTCTGTAACCACTCGGCCACGACTGCTCGTATCTGAAGCTTCCCTCGAATCGTGAAAAATCCAACCGGTCTGCGCAGAATGTTGACAGGAAACGAACTCTGTGCACTGGTTACGGCAGGGCTACCAGCGCTACGAGACGAGCCATTACGGAAGCGTTAAAAATCTTCGCCCGGACAGGGACTCGAACACTGGACCCTTAGGTTAAAAGCCTAATGCTCTACCGACTGAGCTATCCGGGCTCACGCCCGTTGTGGGTGGAGCGGCTGCAAGCAATGTGAATAATTGGAACGCGTGTGTAGGCGTACTACGGTAATTGCTGGCTTCTGGCGCAACTGGCGACTTCACCGACTTCCCACTGACGCTGGTAGCAGCCCAACAGCGGACCAGTGCCTCTTCTGCCTTTATCCCGGTGCTGACAGTAATTGCATCTTGTGCCTGTTTTCCCCGATTACGTTCGGTTGAAGCTCCGGAAGGAGGGCGACAAACGAAGGTTGGAAGGCCAAAACATGGAGGGACGTGTGCGCAAAAACTTCTCTTCCGGTACCGGGAATCGAACCCTGGCCTCCTGGCTGAAAGCCAGGTATCCTAGCCACTAGACCACACCGGATTTGCTCAATAAACGGGAGATTTACTCCCTCTCCTCCCGCATTTCGTGCTGAATCCGGACTCAGTGGTGTTCTCTGTTTGCGAGCGTATTTGTGCGTGCAGACTGGCATGGCGCACAGCTCGAAACTGACTATTCATTGCAGTTTGCATCATACCAGGGGAGGAGAAAGATCAAAGTTGTACCTTGCCATAATTGGAAGTAAACATTTTGACGCTGAGGCGTGGACTCCTTGGGGATAACAAACGACAATTAAGTTCGTTCCCTAGCAACAGCAACGCCGTTAATTCAGCCATTATGTACAGCAAATTAAATGCGCCGGGTGAGGGTCGAACTCACGACCTTAAGACTATGAGACTTACGCGCTACCTACTGCGCTACCGAGGCACGTTGCAACAAACGTCCCAGGAAACTTGGTAAGTCCCACATATTAGAGATAGACAGTTCGCGCTTTCTCAAGAATCTGCTGTGTTGCTACACGTGCTTTCCCGACTGGCTAGATTAAACTGCTGCCGCAGCTTTTTCAACGGAAAAGTTTACAGTACATCGCCCTTGCGGCACCTGGACACAGCGGCCTGTAGGGCCAGGCCGACGCTAGAGTTCAGAAATAGCACGCGACCGTCCAAGTACGGCCTCTTGCGTGCTGCGTGTTTGGTTCTTCTCACAGCGAATCCTGCTACACATTCCTGAGGCTGACGCAGCTCAAGCGAGCAATCGGCGCGGCGGCATTATAGCGAGAACAGCAAAACGATGCATCGGCCGGGAATCGAACCCGGGCCGCCCGCGTGGTAGGCGAACAACCTACCACTTTTTTAGTAGTTGTTCTCATTTTGTTAGTTGCATTTGTTGGGGGCGGACGTCCGATGACGTCCGTGCTTGCCGAGCACATTCCCGAGCAGCTGTCTGCAGGGAAAGTGGGATTGCCACCCAGCGACATCGGATACGACCGAAAAAAGCGCTACACACGCGGAGTCCCCCACTACACTGCCTTATAGCGACCGCTCATCACTATCGTGTGAGTAACGTTGCGGCCGCGGCGACGAGTCCTGCCCAAAGACGCAGCGTGCGTGGAGGCGCTACCCGAATGCGTGTGGATGCAGCCTCCTACCTCGTAAAGAGCCTACAGCTACTATCACGCCTTCCAAGCAGTTGATCCGGGTTCGATTCCCGGCCACCGAAACGGGCGCAAATTTTCGCGTATGAGTATGTGTGCTGTTAAATCAACGTTTTCTTTCCGTCGTTGCTCCAAGCAGGCCATCCTGTAGTATGTCCCGACTTGTCCCGACTTTGCTCGGCTGACGCGAAAGCTGACGCTTGGAATTCGCCCTTATCAAAAGGGCAGGCGCTATAAACGGCTGTGAGAGGAGAGGTGTGGCGAGGTACCAAAACGACAGGCAAACCGCGAAATTTTCTGCTCCTCCTTCCTAAAGAAAAGAAGAAAAAAACGGACGCAGTCGGTAGGACTCGAGCCTACGCTCCCAGAGGGAATCTGATTTCTAGTCAGACGCCTTAACCACTTTTTTTATCGTATTAAACATTATTAAATATTAATTTTTTGTTACATTTTCTTGATTGCACATTCACTGTTATCAAGTAGGGTTTGTAAACACCACTCTACAGCATAAATACTATACATATACGTAAAACACTGCTGGAGTAGAATACACAATAGAATACAATTTTAACCCTTAAATGCATAGTGTTACATACCTGCAATATGGATTGAAAAATTATTTTGTCCACCTTTAGAGAGAATTTAGTGAACTAACCCAAGTCTTACAGGTGCAACGAAGTATCTCTGATACTTAGTATTAGCTCTTGGCTGTACTGTGGACTTCTGGTAACCTTTTTGGAAGTATGCAGAGAAGTTAGGTGTGAATTTTGCTTAGTTTTCAAAAGGGTGCGATAGGATGCAGCAGCATCAACTTGGCCAAATGTGGGAAGGTTAGTGGTGAGCAGGCAGCAATTTTCTTCATGCTGCCAGCTATGGGAATATGCGCTGTGTCCCTTGTTTTTTTAGGAACATACATCACATTTAAACTGGATGTCCAATTCCTGTTGATCCACTGTAGGGAGTTAAGAGGATAAATTATTACTGTCATTAAGTTTGCTTAATTCTATGAGAACAGTAAATTGTAGCGATTAATAATGGATACAAAATCATATCTGTGATGGTTGAGATACATGACTCTATGAATCTGCAGTTAACAATTGGTTCGCACATATAATTGTAAGTTAATGGTTATTCCTGAAGCAGAGACCACAAAAGTCTGTGCAACAAAAAGAAAATCTAATAACACACAAGTTAATTTTCGTAGCTGATGTCAGATGAAGAATAAATTAAATGCTTTAAGTTCTACATGCTACACTTTCAGGGGAACACAGGGAAGATTTCATGGACTGAAGCAGCAGATTGTTCAGTACATGCGAGAAAAGTGGAATAAAGGCTTCCTCATTACTTGAGAAACTAATCAAATGAAGGTGCTGGAAATGAGGAATTTTTCAACTGCATGAGGTGCAGAATTCAAAGCAAGTATGAGCTCGTGCATGGTACTTAACTTCTTCAGACAGATCAATATAATAATAAAAAGTGTCTGTATTTACCTCACTATAAGACAACTCAGAATATAACATGACCCCCTTTCTTTGAAGACGCAACATGTGAATTTTTTGGTATTTAACATATTCTGACTAATATTTGCAAAGTCTAAAGGTAGTTATAGAAAATAAAAATCACTTTGGGATGTGGAACAGTCATAAATAAATATCTTCAGTTAAAAACAATACAAAATGACAATGATACAACTCCACTAACTTAAGATTCACTGAGTACCAAATAAGGTTCTTTTTTGTTTTCATTCATAGTATGTCCATATCAGGAAGAGAAGAAGGCCTAAGTTTTTTATTTGCTTGGCATTCAGTAAATTCAGATGAGTTACGCCTGAGACGAACTGCCATACCAATGTTTCTGCGAGGGGGTTTCATTGGCATTTTTGAAGTCTTTAGAGTAATATGTTGTTTTGTGTTGTTAATGACTCTGAATGCTTCCCTTTCGTTAATTATACTTGAAGGGAGTCCGCTTTCTTGTTGAGCAGCACTCTTTCGTGACTGCAGAACTCAAAGTCTTTGATTGAAAATGGCTGTCTCATCACTTGTTGGTAGAGCATCCTCTACCTTAATCTCTGTAGCTTCTCCAAGACTTGAACACAGTTCTGCCTCCTGCTTTGAAATCTCCAATATTTCTTTCATGAGCGCACACTTCAAGAGAAGAAGTTTTCTTGTTTCACACTCTAGCTTAGTAAGAGCCTCACATAAAGGCAGCGTATCATATAATGCAGGATAAAAATGAAATTCAAGTTCCTTACTTAGTTTGTCAGCTTCATGCAATAAAGAATTCAGCCTTTCGTGCATCTCGTGTTTCTTCTGTTGCTCTCTAGAAATAATATTCTGGATGATCTCCTCAATTTATTTCTTAACCTCATCACCACGCTTTGCAACATCCTCTGCATTAAACCCACATTCTGCCCACAGCGTCTTACGAATTCTTCAGTGACAGACATATCGAATAGTGCTTCCTCAAAAATCTTATCATCCATCATAAATCATAAACTCTCAACCACTCAGTTATAACAAGAAACTGGGTCTGTAACCACTCGGCCACGACTGCTCGTATCTGAAGCTTCCCTCGAATCGTGAAAAATCCAACCGGTCTGCGCAGAATGTTGACAGGAAACGAACTCTGTGCACTGGTTACGGCAGGGCTACCAGCGCTACGAGACGAGCCATTACGGAAGCGTTAAAAATCTTCGCCCGGACAGGGACTCGAACACTGGACCCTTAGGTTAAAAGCCTAATGCTCTACCGACTGAGCTATCCGGGCTCACGCCCGTTGTGGGTGGAGCGGCTGCAAGCAATGTGAATAATTGGAACGCGTGTGTAGGCGTACTACGGTAATTGCTGGCTTCTGGCGCAACTGGCGACTTCACCGACTTCCCACTGACGCTGGTAGCAGCCCAACAGCGGACCAGTGCCTCTTCTGCCTTTATCCCGGTGCTGACAGTAATTGCATCTTGTGCCTGTTTTCCCCGATTACGTTCGGTTGAAGCTCCGGAAGGAGGGCGACAAACGAAGGTTGGAAGGCCAAAACATGGAGGGACGTGTGCGCAAAAACTTCTCTTCCGGTACCGGGAATCGAACCCTGGCCTCCTGGCTGAAAGCCAGGTATCCTAGCCACTAGACCACACCGGATTTGCTCAATAAACGGGAGATTTACTCCCTCTCCTCCCGCATTTCGTGCTGAATCCGGACTCAGTGGTGTTCTCTGTTTGCGAGCGTATTTGTGCGTGCAGACTGGCATGGCGCACAGCTCGAAACTGACTATTCATTGCAGTTTGCATCATACCAGGGGAGGAGAAAGATCAAAGTTGTACCTTGCCATAATTGGAAGTAAACATTTTGACGCTGAGGCGTGGACTCCTTGGGGATAACAAACGACAATTAAGTTCGTTCCCTAGCAACAGCAACGCCGTTAATTCAGCCATTATGTACAGCAAATTAAATGCGCCGGGTGAGGGTCGAACTCACGACCTTAAGACTATGAGACTTACGCGCTACCTACTGCGCTACCGAGGCACGTTGCAACAAACGTCCCAGGAAACTTGGTAAGTCCCACATATTAGAGATAGACAGTTCGCGCTTTCTCAAGAATCTGCTGTGTTGCTACACGTGCTTTCCCGACTGGCTAGATTAAACTGCTGCCGCAGCTTTTTCAACGGAAAAGTTTACAGTACATCGCCCTTGCGGCACCTGGACACAGCGGCCTGTAGGGCCAGGCCGACGCTAGAGTTCAGAAATAGCACGCGACCGTCCAAGTACGGCCTCTTGCGTGCTGCGTGTTTGGTTCTTCTCACAGCGAATCCTGCTACACATTCCTGAGGCTGACGCAGCTCAAGCGAGCAATCGGCGCGGCGGCATTATAGCGAGAACAGCAAAACGATGCATCGGCCGGGAATCGAACCCGGGCCGCCCGCGTGGTAGGCGAACAACCTACCACTTTTTTAGTAGTTGTTCTCATTTTGTTAGTTGCATTTGTTGGGGGCGGACGTCCGATGACGTCCGTGCTTGCCGAGCACATTCCCGAGCAGCTGTCTGCAGGGAAAGTGGGATTGCCACCCAGCGACATCGGATACGACCGAAAAAAGCGCTACACACGCGGAGTCCCCCACTACACTGCCTTATAGCGACCGCTCATCACTATCGTGTGAGTAACGTTGCGGCCGCGGCGACGAGTCCTGCCCAAAGACGCAGCGTGCGTGGAGGCGCTACCCGAATGCGTGTGGATGCAGCCTCCTACCTCGTAAAGAGCCTACAGCTACTATCACGCCTTCCAAGCAGTTGATCCGGGTTCGATTCCCGGCCACCGAAACGGGCGCAAATTTTCGCGTATGAGTATGTGTGCTGTTAAATCAACGTTTTCTTTCCGTCGTTGCTCCAAGCAGGCCATCCTGTAGTATGTCCCGACTTGTCCCGACTTTGCTCGGCTGACGCGAAAGCTGACGCTTGGAATTCGCCCTTATCAAAAGGGCAGGCGCTATAAACGGCTGTGAGAGGAGAGGTGTGGCGAGGTACCAAAACGACAGGCAAACCGCGAAATTTTCTGCTCCTCCTTCCTAAAGAAAAGAAGAAAAAAACGGACGCAGTCGGTAGGACTCGAGCCTACGCTCCCAGAGGGAATCTGATTTCTAGTCAGACGCCTTAACCACTTTTTTTATCGTATTAAACATTATTAAATATTAATTTTTTGTTACATTTTCTTGATTGCACATTCACTGTTATCAAGTAGGGTTTGTAAACACCACTCTACAGCATAAATACTATACATATACGTAAAACACTGCTGGAGTAGAATACACAATAGAATACAATTTTAACCCTTAAATGCATAGTGTTACATACCTGCAATATGGATTGAAAAATTATTTTGTCCACCTTTAGAGAGAATTTAGTGAACTAACCCAAGTCTTACAGGTGCAACGAAGTATCTCTGATACTTAGTATTAGCTCTTGGCTGTACTGTGGACTTCTGGTAACCTTTTTGGAAGTATGCAGAGAAGTTAGGTGTGAATTTTGCTTAGTTTTCAAAAGGGTGCGATAGGATGCAGCAGCATCAACTTGGCCAAATGTGGGAAGGTTAGTGGTGAGCAGGCAGCAATTTTCTTCATGCTGCCAGCTATGGGAATATGCGCTGTGTCCCTTGTTTTTTTAGGAACATACATCACATTTAAACTGGATGTCCAATTCCTGTTGATCCACTGTAGGGAGTTAAGAGGATAAATTATTACTGTCATTAAGTTTGCTTAATTCTATGAGAACAGTAAATTGTAGCGATTAATAATGGATACAAAATCATATCTGTGATGGTTGAGATACATGACTCTATGAATCTGCAGTTAACAATTGGTTCGCACATATAATTGTAAGTTAATGGTTATTCCTGAAGCAGAGACCACAAAAGTCTGTGCAACAAAAAGAAAATCTAATAACACACAAGTTAATTTTCGTAGCTGATGTCAGATGAAGAATAAATTAAATGCTTTAAGTTCTACATGCTACACTTTCAGGGGAACACAGGGAAGATTTCATGGACTGAAGCAGCAGATTGTTCAGTACATGCGAGAAAAGTGGAATAAAGGCTTCCTCATTACTTGAGAAACTAATCAAATGAAGGTGCTGGAAATGAGGAATTTTTCAACTGCATGAGGTGCAGAATTCAAAGCAAGTATGAGCTCGTGCATGGTACTTAACTTCTTCAGACAGATCAATATAATAATAAAAAGTGTCTGTATTTACCTCACTATAAGACAACTCAGAATATAACATGACCCCCTTTCTTTGAAGACGCAACATGTGAATTTTTTGGTATTTAACATATTCTGACTAATATTTGCAAAGTCTAAAGGTAGTTATAGAAAATAAAAATCACTTTGGGATGTGGAACAGTCATAAATAAATATCTTCAGTTAAAAACAATACAAAATGACAATGATACAACTCCACTAACTTAAGATTCACTGAGTACCAAATAAGGTTCTTTTTTGTTTTCATTCATAGTATGTCCATATCAGGAAGAGAAGAAGGCCTAAGTTTTTTATTTGCTTGGCATTCAGTAAATTCAGATGAGTTACGCCTGAGACGAACTGCCATACCAATGTTTCTGCGAGGGGGTTTCATTGGCATTTTTGAAGTCTTTAGAGTAATATGTTGTTTTGTGTTGTTAATGACTCTGAATGCTTCCCTTTCGTTAATTATACTTGAAGGGAGTCCGCTTTCTTGTTGAGCAGCACTCTTTCGTGACTGCAGAACTCAAAGTCTTTGATTGAAAATGGCTGTCTCATCACTTGTTGGTAGAGCATCCTCTACCTTAATCTCTGTAGCTTCTCCAAGACTTGAACACAGTTCTGCCTCCTGCTTTGAAATCTCCAATATTTCTTTCATGAGCGCACACTTCAAGAGAAGAAGTTTTCTTGTTTCACACTCTAGCTTAGTAAGAGCCTCACATAAAGGCAGCGTATCATATAATGCAGGATAAAAATGAAATTCAAGTTCCTTACTTAGTTTGTCAGCTTCATGCAATAAAGAATTCAGCCTTTCGTGCATCTCGTGTTTCTTCTGTTGCTCTCTAGAAATAATATTCTGGATGATCTCCTCAATTTATTTCTTAACCTCATCACCACGCTTTGCAACATCCTCTGCATTAAACCCACATTCTGCCCACAGCGTCTTACGAATTCTTCAGTGACAGACATATCGAATAGTGCTTCCTCAAAAATCTTATCATCCATCATAAATCATAAACTCTCAACCACTCAGTTATAACAAGAAACTGGGTCTGTAACCACTCGGCCACGACTGCTCGTATCTGAAGCTTCCCTCGAATCGTGAAAAATCCAACCGGTCTGCGCAGAATGTTGACAGGAAACGAACTCTGTGCACTGGTTACGGCAGGGCTACCAGCGCTACGAGACGAGCCATTACGGAAGCGTTAAAAATCTTCGCCCGGACAGGGACTCGAACACTGGACCCTTAGGTTAAAAGCCTAATGCTCTACCGACTGAGCTATCCGGGCTCACGCCCGTTGTGGATGGAGCGGCTGCAAGCAATGTGAATAATTGGAACGCGTGTGTAGGCGTACTACGGTAATTGCTGGCTTCTGGCGCAACTGGCGACTTCACCGACTTCCCACTGACGCTGGTAGCAGCCCAACAGCGGACCAGTGCCTCTTCTGCCTTTATCCCGGTGCTGACAGTAATTGCATCTTGTGCCTGTTTTCCCCGATTACGTTCGGTTGAAGCTCCGGAAGGAGGGCGACAAACGAAGGTTGGAAGGCCAAAACATGGAGGGACGTGTGCGCAAAAACTTCTCTTCCGGTACCGGGAATCGAACCCTGGCCTCCTGGCTGAAAGCCAGGTATCCTAGCCACTAGACCACACCGGATTTGCTCAATAAACGGGAGATTTACTCCCTCTCCTCCCGCATTTCGTGCTGAATCCGGACTCAGTGGTGTTCTCTGTTTGCGAGCGTATTTGTGCGTGCAGACTGGCATGGCGCACAGCTCGAAACTGACTATTCATTGCAGTTTGCATCATACCAGGGGAGGAGAAAGATCAAAGTTGTACCTTGCCATAATTGGAAGTAAACATTTTGACGCTGAGGCGTGGACTCCTTGGGGATAACAAACGACAATTAAGTTCGTTCCCTAGCAACAGCAACGCCGTTAATTCAGCCATTATGTACAGCAAATTAAATGCGCCGGGTGAGGGTCGAACTCACGACCTTAAGACTATGAGACTTACGCGCTACCTACTGCGCTACCGAGGCACGTTGCAACAAACGTCCCAGGAAACTTGGTAAGTCCCACATATTAGAGATAGACAGTTCGCGCTTTCTCAAGAATCTGCTGTGTTGCTACACGTGCTTTCCCGACTGGCTAGATTAAACTGCTGCCGCAGCTTTTTCAACGGAAAAGTTTACAGTACATCGCCCTTGCGGCACCTGGACACAGCGGCCTGTAGGGCCAGGCCGACGCTAGAGTTCAGAAATAGCACGCGACCGTCCAAGTACGGCCTCTTGCGTGCTGCGTGTTTGGTTCTTCTCACAGCGAATCCTGCTACACATTCCTGAGGCTGACGCAGCTCAAGCGAGCAATCGGCGCGGCGGCATTATAGCGAGAACAGCAAAACGATGCATCGGCCGGGAATCGAACCCGGGCCGCCCGCGTGGTAGGCGAACAACCTACCACTTTTTTAGTAGTTGTTCTCATTTTGTTAGTTGCATTTGTTGGGGGCGGACGTCCGATGACGTCCGTGCTTGCCGAGCACATTCCCGAGCAGCTGTCTGCAGGGAAAGTGGGATTGCCACCCAGCGACATCGGATACGACCGAAAAAAGCGCTACACACGCGGAGTCCCCCACTACACTGCCTTATAGCGACCGCTCATCACTATCGTGTGAGTAACGTTGCGGCCGCGGCGACGAGTCCTGCCCAAAGACGCAGCGTGCGTGGAGGCGCTACCCGAATGCGTGTGGATGCAGCCTCCTACCTCGTAAAGAGCCTACAGCTACTATCACGCCTTCCAAGCAGTTGATCCGGGTTCGATTCCCGGCCACCGAAACGGGCGCAAATTTTCGCGTATGAGTATGTGTGCTGTTAAATCAACGTTTTCTTTCCGTCGTTGCTCCAAGCAGGCCATCCTGTAGTATGTCCCGACTTGTCCCGACTTTGCTCGGCTGACGCGAAAGCTGACGCTTGGAATTCGCCCTTATCAAAAGGGCAGGCGCTATAAACGGCTGTGAGAGGAGAGGTGTGGCGAGGTACCAAAACGACAGGCAAACCGCGAAATTTTCTGCTCCTCCTTCCTAAAGAAAAGAAGAAAAAAACGGACGCAGTCGGTAGGACTCGAGCCTACGCTCCCAGAGGGAATCTGATTTCTAGTCAGACGCCTTAACCACTTTTTTTATCGTATTAAACATTATTAAATATTAATTTTTTGTTACATTTTCTTGATTGCACATTCACTGTTATCAAGTAGGGTTTGTAAACACCACTCTACAGCATAAATACTATACATATACGTAAAACACTGCTGGAGTAGAATACACAATAGAATACAATTTTAACCCTTAAATGCATAGTGTTACATACCTGCAATATGGATTGAAAAATTATTTTGTCCACCTTTAGAGAGAATTTAGTGAACTAACCCAAGTCTTACAGGTGCAACGAAGTATCTCTGATACTTAGTATTAGCTCTTGGCTGTACTGTGGACTTCTGGTAACCTTTTTGGAAGTATGCAGAGAAGTTAGGTGTGAATTTTGCTTAGTTTTCAAAAGGGTGCGATAGGATGCAGCAGCATCAACTTGGCCAAATGTGGGAAGGTTAGTGGTGAGCAGGCAGCAATTTTCTTCATGCTGCCAGCTATGGGAATATGCGCTGTGTCCCTTGTTTTTTTAGGAACATACATCACATTTAAACTGGATGTCCAATTCCTGTTGATCCACTGTAGGGAGTTAAGAGGATAAATTATTACTGTCATTAAGTTTGCTTAATTCTATGAGAACAGTAAATTGTAGCGATTAATAATGGATACAAAATCATATCTGTGATGGTTGAGATACATGACTCTATGAATCTGCAGTTAACAATTGGTTCGCACATATAATTGTAAGTTAATGGTTATTCCTGAAGCAGAGACCACAAAAGTCTGTGCAACAAAAAGAAAATCTAATAACACACAAGTTAATTTTCGTAGCTGATGTCAGATGAAGAATAAATTAAATGCTTTAAGTTCTACATGCTACACTTTCAGGGGAACACAGGGAAGATTTCATGGACTGAAGCAGCAGATTGTTCAGTACATGCGAGAAAAGTGGAATAAAGGCTTCCTCATTACTTGAGAAACTAATCAAATGAAGGTGCTGGAAATGAGGAATTTTTCAACTGCATGAGGTGCAGAATTCAAAGCAAGTATGAGCTCGTGCATGGTACTTAACTTCTTCAGACAGATCAATATAATAATAAAAAGTGTCTGTATTTACCTCACTATAAGACAACTCAGAATATAACATGACCCCCTTTCTTTGAAGACGCAACATGTGAATTTTTTGGTATTTAACATATTCTGACTAATATTTGCAAAGTCTAAAGGTAGTTATAGAAAATAAAAATCACTTTGGGATGTGGAACAGTCATAAATAAATATCTTCAGTTAAAAACAATACAAAATGACAATGATACAACTCCACTAACTTAAGATTCACTGAGTACCAAATAAGGTTCTTTTTTGTTTTCATTCATAGTATGTCCATATCAGGAAGAGAAGAAGGCCTAAGTTTTTTATTTGCTTGGCATTCAGTAAATTCAGATGAGTTACGCCTGAGACGAACTGCCATACCAATGTTTCTGCGAGGGGGTTTCATTGGCATTTTTGAAGTCTTTAGAGTAATATGTTGTTTTGTGTTGTTAATGACTCTGAATGCTTCCCTTTCGTTAATTATACTTGAAGGGAGTCCGCTTTCTTGTTGAGCAGCACTCTTTCGTGACTGCAGAACTCAAAGTCTTTGATTGAAAATGGCTGTCTCATCACTTGTTGGTAGAGCATCCTCTACCTTAATCTCTGTAGCTTCTCCAAGACTTGAACACAGTTCTGCCTCCTGCTTTGAAATCTCCAATATTTCTTTCATGAGCGCACACTTCAAGAGAAGAAGTTTTCTTGTTTCACACTCTAGCTTAGTAAGAGCCTCACATAAAGGCAGCGTATCATATAATGCAGGATAAAAATGAAATTCAAGTTCCTTACTTAGTTTGTCAGCTTCATGCAATAAAGAATTCAGCCTTTCGTGCATCTCGTGTTTCTTCTGTTGCTCTCTAGAAATAATATTCTGGATGATCTCCTCAATTTATTTCTTAACCTCATCACCACGCTTTGCAACATCCTCTGCATTAAACCCACATTCTGCCCACAGCGTCTTACGAATTCTTCAGTGACAGACATATCGAATAGTGCTTCCTCAAAAATCTTATCATCCATCATAAATCATAAACTCTCAACCACTCAGTTATAACAAGAAACTGGGTCTGTAACCACTCGGCCACGACTGCTCGTATCTGAAGCTTCCCTCGAATCGTGAAAAATCCAACCGGTCTGCGCAGAATGTTGACAGGAAACGAACTCTGTGCACTGGTTACGGCAGGGCTACCAGCGCTACGAGACGAGCCATTACGGAAGCGTTAAAAATCTTCGCCCGGACAGGGACTCGAACACTGGACCCTTAGGTTAAAAGCCTAATGCTCTACCGACTGAGCTATCCGGGCTCACGCCCGTTGTGGGTGGAGCGGCTGCAAGCAATGTGAATAATTGGAACGCGTGTGTAGGCGTACTACGGTAATTGCTGGCTTCTGGCGCAACTGGCGACTTCACCGACTTCCCACTGACGCTGGTAGCAGCCCAACAGCGGACCAGTGCCTCTTCTGCCTTTATCCCGGTGCTGACAGTAATTGCATCTTGTGCCTGTTTTCCCCGATTACGTTCGGTTGAAGCTCCGGAAGGAGGGCGACAAACGAAGGTTGGAAGGCCAAAACATGGAGGGACGTGTGCGCAAAAACTTCTCTTCCGGTACCGGGAATCGAACCCTGGCCTCCTGGCTGAAAGCCAGGTATCCTAGCCACTAGACCACACCGGATTTGCTCAATAAACGGGAGATTTACTCCCTCTCCTCCCGCATTTCGTGCTGAATCCGGACTCAGTGGTGTTCTCTGTTTGCGAGCGTATTTGTGCGTGCAGACTGGCATGGCGCACAGCTCGAAACTGACTATTCATTGCAGTTTGCATCATACCAGGGGAGGAGAAAGATCAAAGTTGTACCTTGCCATAATTGGAAGTAAACATTTTGACGCTGAGGCGTGGACTCCTTGGGGATAACAAACGACAATTAAGTTCGTTCCCTAGCAACAGCAACGCCGTTAATTCAGCCATTATGTACAGCAAATTAAATGCGCCGGGTGAGGGTCGAACTCACGACCTTAAGACTATGAGACTTACGCGCTACCTACTGCGCTACCGAGGCACGTTGCAACAAACGTCCCAGGAAACTTGGTAAGTCCCACATATTAGAGATAGACAGTTCGCGCTTTCTCAAGAATCTGCTGTGTTGCTACACGTGCTTTCCCGACTGGCTAGATTAAACTGCTGCCGCAGCTTTTTCAACGGAAAAGTTTACAGTACATCGCCCTTGCGGCACCTGGACACAGCGGCCTGTAGGGCCAGGCCGACGCTAGAGTTCAGAAATAGCACGCGACCGTCCAAGTACGGCCTCTTGCGTGCTGCGTGTTTGGTTCTTCTCACAGCGAATCCTGCTACACATTCCTGAGGCTGACGCAGCTCAAGCGAGCAATCGGCGCGGCGGCATTATAGCGAGAACAGCAAAACGATGCATCGGCCGGGAATCGAACCCGGGCCGCCCGCGTGGTAGGCGAACAACCTACCACTTTTTTAGTAGTTGTTCTCATTTTGTTAGTTGCATTTGTTGGGGGCGGACGTCCGATGACGTCCGTGCTTGCCGAGCACATTCCCGAGCAGCTGTCTGCAGGGAAAGTGGGATTGCCACCCAGCGACATCGGATACGACCGAAAAAAGCGCTACACACGCGGAGTCCCCCACTACACTGCCTTATAGCGACCGCTCATCACTATCGTGTGAGTAACGTTGCGGCCGCGGCGACGAGTCCTGCCCAAAGACGCAGCGTGCGTGGAGGCGCTACCCGAATGCGTGTGGATGCAGCCTCCTACCTCGTAAAGAGCCTACAGCTACTATCACGCCTTCCAAGCAGTTGATCCGGGTTCGATTCCCGGTCACCGAAACGGGCGCAAATTTTCGCGTATGAGTATGTGTGCTGTTAAATCAACGTTTTCTTTCCGTCGTTGCTCCAAGCAGGCCATCCTGTAGTATGTCCCGACTTGTCCCGACTTTGCTCGGCTGACGCGAAAGCTGACGCTTGGAATTCGCCCTTATCAAAAGGGCAGGCGCTATAAACGGCTGTGAGAGGAGAGGTGTGGCGAGGTACCAAAACGACAGGCAAACCGCGAAATTTTCTGCTCCTCCTTCCTAAAGAAAAGAAGAAAAAAACGGACGCAGTCGGTAGGACTCGAGCCTACGCTCCCAGAGGGAATCTGATTTCTAGTCAGACGCCTTAACCACTTTTTTTATCGTATTAAACATTATTAAATATTAATTTTTTGTTACATTTTCTTGATTGCACATTCACTGTTATCAAGTAGGGTTTGTAAACACCACTCTACAGCATAAATACTATACATATACGTAAAACACTGCTGGAGTAGAATACACAATAGAATACAATTTTAACCCTTAAATGCATAGTGTTACATACCTGCAATATGGATTGAAAAATTATTTTGTCCACCTTTAGAGAGAATTTAGTGAACTAACCCAAGTCTTACAGGTGCAACGAAGTATCTCTGATACTTAGTATTAGCTCTTGGCTGTACTGTGGACTTCTGGTAACCTTTTTGGAAGTATGCAGAGAAGTTAGGTGTGAATTTTGCTTAGTTTTCAAAAGGGTGCGATAGGATGCAGCAGCATCAACTTGGCCAAATGTGGGAAGGTTAGTGGTGAGCAGGCAGCAATTTTCTTCATGCTGCCAGCTATGGGAATATGCGCTGTGTCCCTTGTTTTTTTAGGAACATACATCACATTTAAACTGGATGTCCAATTCCTGTTGATCCACTGTAGGGAGTTAAGAGGATAAATTATTACTGTCATTAAGTTTGCTTAATTCTATGAGAACAGTAAATTGTAGCGATTAATAATGGATACAAAATCATATCTGTGATGGTTGAGATACATGACTCTATGAATCTGCAGTTAACAATTGGTTCGCACATATAATTGTAAGTTAATGGTTATTCCTGAAGCAGAGACCACAAAAGTCTGTGCAACAAAAAGAAAATCTAATAACACACAAGTTAATTTTCGTAGCTGATGTCAGATGAAGAATAAATTAAATGCTTTAAGTTCTACATGCTACACTTTCAGGGGAACACAGGGAAGATTTCATGGACTGAAGCAGCAGATTGTTCAGTACATGCGAGAAAAGTGGAATAAAGGCTTCCTCATTACTTGAGAAACTAATCAAATGAAGGTGCTGGAAATGAGGAACTTTTCAACTGCATGAGGTGCAGAATTCAAAGCAAGTATGAGCTCGTGCATGGTACTTAACTTCTTCAGACAGATCAATATAATAATAAAAAGTGTCTGTATTTACCTCACTATAAGACAACTCAGAATATAACATGACCCCCTTTCTTTGAAGACGCAACATGTGAATTTTTTGGTATTTAACATATTCTGACTAATATTTGCAAAGTCTAAAGGTAGTTATAGAAAATAAAAATCACTTTGGGATGTGGAACAGTCATAAATAAATATCTTCAGTTAAAAACAATACAAAATGACAATGATACAACTCCACTAACTTAAGATTCACTGAGTACCAAATAAGGTTCTTTTTTGTTTTCATTCATAGTATGTCCATATCAGGAAGAGAAGAAGGCCTAAGTTTTTTATTTGCTTGGCATTCAGTAAATTCAGATGAGTTACGCCTGAGACGAACTGCCATACCAATGTTTCTGCGAGGGGGTTTCATTGGCATTTTTGAAGTCTTTAGAGTAATATGTTGTTTTGTGTTGTTAATGACTCTGAATGCTTCCCTTTCGTTAATTATACTTGAAGGGAGTCCGCTTTCTTGTTGAGCAGCACTCTTTCGTGACTGCAGAACTCAAAGTCTTTGATTGAAAATGGCTGTCTCATCACTTGTTGGTAGAGCATTCTCTACCTTAATCTCTGTAGCTTCTCCAAGACTTGAACACAGTTCTGCCTCCTGCTTTGAAATCTCCAATATTTCTTTCATGAGCGCACACTTCAAGAGAAGAAGTTTTCTTGTTTCACACTCTAGCTTAGTAAGAGCCTCACATAAAGGCAGCGTATCATATAATGCAGGATAAAAATGAAATTCAAGTTCCTTACTTAGTTTGTCAGCTTCATGCAATAAAGAATTCAGCCTTTCGTGCATCTCGTGTTTCTTCTGTTGCTCTCTAGAAATAATATTCTGGATGATCTCCTCAATTTATTTCTTAACCTCATCACCACGCTTTGCAACATCCTCTGCATTAAACCCACATTCTGCCCACAGCGTCTTACGAATTCTTCAGTGACAGACATATCGAATAGTGCTTCCTCAAAAATCTTATCATCCATCATAAATCATAAACTCTCAACCACTCAGTTATAACAAGAAACTGGGTCTGTAACCACTCGGCCACGACTGCTCGTATCTGAAGCTTCCCTCGAATCGTGAAAAATCCAACCGGTCTGCGCAGAATGTTGACAGGAAACGAACTCTGTGCACTGGTTACGGCAGGGCTACCAGCGCTACGAGACGAGCCATTACGGAAGCGTTAAAAATCTTCGCCCGGACAGGGACTCGAACACTGGACCCTTAGGTTAAAAGCCTAATGCTCTACCGACTGAGCTATCCGGGCTCACGCCCGTTGTGGGTGGAGCGGCTGCAAGCAATGTGAATAATTGGAACGCGTGTGTAGGCGTACTACGGTAATTGCTGGCTTCTGGCGCAACTGGCGACTTCACCGACTTCCCACTGACGCTGGTAGCAGCCCAACAGCGGACCAGTGCCTCTTCTGCCTTTATCCCGGTGCTGACAGTAATTGCATCTTGTGCCTGTTTTCCCCGATTACGTTCGGTTGAAGCTCCGGAAGGAGGGCGACAAACGAAGGTTGGAAGGCCAAAACATGGAGGGACGTGTGCGCAAAAACTTCTCTTCCGGTACCGGGAATCGAACCCTGGCCTCCTGGCTGAAAGCCAGGTATCCTAGCCACTAGACCACACCGGATTTGCTCAATAAACGGGAGATTTACTCCCTCTCCTCCCGCATTTCGTGCTGAATCCGGACTCAGTGGTGTTCTCTGTTTGCGAGCGTATTTGTGCGTGCAGACTGGCATGGCGCACAGCTCGAAACTGACTATTCATTGCAGTTTGCATCATACCAGGGGAGGAGAAAGATCAAAGTTGTACCTTGCCATAATTGGAAGTAAACATTTTGACGCTGAGGCGTGGACTCCTTGGCGATAACAAACGACAATTAAGTTCGTTCCCTAGCAACAGCAACGCCGTTAATTCAGCCATTATGTACAGCAAATTAAATGCGCCGGGTGAGGGTCGAACTCACGACCTTAAGACTATGAGACTTACGCGCTACCGAGGCACGTTGCAACAAACGTCCCAGGAAACTTGGTAAGTCCCACATATTAGAGATAGACAGTTCGCGCTTTCTCAAGAATCTGCTGTGTTGCTACACGTGCTTTCCCGACTGGCTAGATTAAACTGCTGCCGCAGCTTTTTCAACGGAAAAGGTTACAGTACATCGCCCTTGAGGCACCTGGACACAGCGGCCTGTAGGGCCAGGCCGACGCTAGAGTTCAGAAATAGCACGCGACCGTCCAAGTACGGCCTCTTGCGTGCTGCGTGTTTGGTTCTTCTCACAGCGAATCCTGCTACACATTCCTGAGGCTGACGCAGCTCAAGCGAGCAATCGGCGCGGCGGCATTATAGCGAGAACAGCAAAACGATGCATCGGCCGGGAATCGAACCCGGGCCGCCCGCGTGGTAGGCGAACAACCTACCACTTTTTTAGTAGTTGTTCTCATTTTGTTAGTTGCATTTGTTGGGGGCGGACGTCCGATGACGTCCGTGCTTGCCGAGCACATTCCCGAGCAGCTGTCTGCAGGGAAAGTGGGATTGCCACCCAGCGACATCGGATACGACCGAAAAAAGCGCTACACACGCGGAGTCCCCCACTACACTGCCTTATAGCGACCGCTCATCACTATCGTGTGAGTAACGTTGCGGCCGCGGCGACGAGTCCTGCCCAAAGACGCAGCGTGCGTGGAGGCGCTACCCGAATGCGTGTGGATGCAGCCTCCTACCTCGTAAAGAGCCTACAGCTACTATCACGCCTTCCAAGCAGTTGATCCGGGTTCGATTCCCGGCCACCGAAACGGGCGCAAATTTTCGCGTATGAGTATGTGTGCTGTTAAATCAACGTTTTCTTTCCGTCGTTGCTCCAAGCAGGCCATCCTGTAGTATGTCCCGACTTGTCCCGACTTTGCTCGGCTGACGCGAAAGCTGACGCTTGGAATTCGCCCTTATCAAAAGGGCAGGCGCTATAAACGGCTGTGAGAGGAGAGGTGTGGCGAGGTACCAAAACGACAGGCAAACCGCGAAATTTTCTGCTCCTCCTTCCTAAAGAAAAGAAGAAAAAAACGGACGCAGTCGGTAGGACTCGAGCCTACGCTCCCAGAGGGAATCTGATTTCTAGTCAGACGCCTTAACCACTTTTTTTATCGTATTAAACATTATTAAATATTAATTTTTTGTTACATTTTCTTGATTGCACATTCACTGTTATCAAGTAGGGTTTGTAAACACCACTCTACAGCATAAATACTATACATATACGTAAAACACTGCTGGAGTAGAATACACAATAGAATACAATTTTAACCCTTAAATGCATAGTGTTACATACCTGCAATATGGATTGAAAAATTATTTTGTCCACCTTTAGAGAGAATTTAGTGAACTAACCCAAGTCTTACAGGTGCAACGAAGTATCTCTGATACTTAGTATTAGCTCTTGGCTGTACTGTGGACTTCTGGTAACCTTTTTGGAAGTATGCAGAGAAGTTAGGTGTGAATTTTGCTTAGTTTTCAAAAGGGTGCGATAGGATGCAGCAGCATCAACTTGGCCAAATGTGGGAAGGTTAGTGGTGAGCAGGCAGCAATTTTCTTCATGCTGCCAGCTATGGGAATATGCGCTGTGTCCCTTGTTTTTTAGGAACATACATCACATTTAAACTGGATGTCCAATTCCTGTTGATCCACTGTAGGGAGTTAAGAGGATAAATTATTACTGTCATTAAGTTTGCTTAATTCTATGAGAACAGTAAATTGTAGCGATTAATAATGGATACAAAATCATATCTGTGATGGTTGAGATACATGACTATGAATCTGCAGTTAACAATTGGTTCGCACATATAATTGTAAGTTAATGGTTATTCCTGAAGCAGAGACCACAAAAGTCTGTGCAACAAAAAGAAAATCTAATAACACACAAGTTAATTTTCGTAGCTGATGTCAGATGAAGAATAAATTAAATGCTTTAAGTTCTACATGCTACACTTTCAGGGGAACACAGGGAAGATTTCATGGACTGAAGCAGCAGATTGTTCAGTACATGCGAGAAAAGTGGAATAAAGGCTTCCTCATTACTTGAGAAACTAATCGAATGAAGGTGCTGGAAATGAGGAATTTTTCAACTGCATGAGGTGCAGAATTCAAAGCAAGTATGAGCTCGTGCATGGTACTTAACTTCTTCAGACAGATCAATATAATAATAAAAAGTGTCTGTATTTACCTCACTATAAGACAACTCAGAATATAACATGACCCCCTTTCTTTGAAGACGCAACATGTGAATTTTTTGGTATTTAACATATTCTGACTAATATTTGCAAAGTCTAAAGGTAGTTATAGAAAATAAAAATCACTTTGGGATGTGGAACAGTCATAAATAAATATCTTCAGTTAAAAACAATACAAAATGACAATGATACAACTCCACTAACTTAAGATTCACTGAGTACCAAATAAGGTTCTTTTTTGTTTTCATTCATAGTATGTCCATATCAGGAAGAGAAGAAGGCCTAAGTTTTTTATTTGCTTGGCATTCAGTAAATTCAGATGAGTTACGCCTGAGACGAACTGCCATACCAATGTTTCTGCGAGGGGGTTTCATTGGCATTTTTGAAGTCTTTAGAGTAATATGTTGTTTTGTGTTGTTAATGACTCTGAATGCTTCCCTTTCGTTAATTATACTTGAAGGGAGTCCGCTTTCTTGTTGAGCAGCACTCTTTCGTGACTGCAGAACTCAAAGTCTTTGATTGAAAATGGCTGTCTCATCACTTGTTGGTAGAGCATCCTCTACCTTAATCTCTGTAGCTTCTCCAAGACTTGAACACAGTTCTGCCTCCTGCTTTGAAATCTCCAATATTTCTTTCATGAGCGCACACTTCAAGAGAAGAAGTTTTCTTGTTTCACACTCTAGCTTAGTAAGAGCCTCACATAAAGGCAGCGTATCATATAATGCAGGATAAAAATGAAATTCAAGTTCCTTACTTAGTTTGTCAGCTTCATGCAATAAAGAATTCAGCCTTTCGTGCATCTCGTGTTTCTTCTGTTGCTCTCTAGAAATAATATTCTGGATGATCTCCTCAATTTATTTCTTAACCTCATCACCACGCTTTGCAACATCCTCTGCATTAAACCCACATTCTGCCCACAGCGTCTTACGAATTCTTCAGTGACAGACATATCGAATAGTGCTTCCTCAAAAATCTTATCATCCATCATAAATCATAAACTCTCAACCACTCAGTTATAACAAGAAACTGGGTCTGTAACCACTCGGCCACGACTGCTCGTATCTGAAGCTTCCCTCGAATCGTGAAAAATCCAACCAGTCTGCGCAGAATGTTGACAGGAAACGAACTCTGTGCACTGGTTACGGCAGGGCTACCAGCGCTACGAGACGAGCCATTACGGAAGCGTTAAAAATCTTCGCCCGGACAGGGACTCGAACACTGGACCCTTAGGTTAAAAGCCTAATGCTCTACCGACTGAGCTATCCGGGCTCACGCCCGTTGTGGGTGGAGCGGCTGCAAGCAATGTGAATAATTGGAACGCGTGTGTAGGCGTACTACGGTAATTGCTGGCTTCTGGCGCAACTGGCGACTTCACCGACTTCCCACTGACGCTGGTAGCAGCCCAACAGCGGACCAGTGCCTCTTCTGCCTTTATCCCGGTGCTGACAGTAATTGCATCTTGTGCCTGTTTTCCCCGATTACGTTCGGTTGAAGCTCCGGAAGGAGGGCGACAAACGAAGGTTGGAAGGCCAAAACATGGAGGGACGTGTGCGCAAAAACTTCTCTTCCGGTACCGGGAATCGAACCCTGGCCTCCTGGCTGAAAGCCAGGTATCCTAGCCACTAGACCACACCGGATTTGCTCAATAAACGGGAGATTTACTCCCTCTCCTCCCGCATTTCGTGCTGAATCCGGACTCAGTGGTGTTCTCCGTTTGCGAGCGTATTTGTGCGTGCAGACTGGCATGGCGCACAGCTCGAAACTGACTATTCATTGCAGTTTGCATCATACCAGGGGAGGAGAAAGATCAAAGTTGTACCTTGCCATAATTGGAAGTAAACATTTTGACGCTGAGGCGTGGACTCCTTGGCGATAACAAACGACAATTAAGTTCGTTCCCTAGCAACAGCAACGCCGTTAATTCAGCCATTATGTACAGCAAATTAAATGCGCCGGGTGAGGGTCGAACTCACGACCTTAAGACTATGAGACTTACGCGCTACCGAGGCACGTTGCAACAAACGTCCCAGGAAACTTGGTAAGTCCCACATATTAGAGATAGACAGTTCGCGCTTTCTCAAGAATCTGCTGTGTTGCTACACGTGCTTTCCCGACTGGCTAGATTAAACTGCTGCCGCAGCTTTTTCAACGGAAAAGGTTACAGTACATCGCCCTTGAGGCACCTGGACACAGCGGCCTGTAGGGCCAGGCCGACGCTAGAGTTCAGAAATAGCACGCGACCGTCCAAGTACGGCCTCTTGCGTGCTGCGTGTTTGGTTCTTCTCACAGCGAATCCTGCTACACATTCCTGAGGCTGACGCAGCTCAAGCGAGCAATCGGCGCGGCGGCATTATAGCGAGAACAGCAAAACGATGCATCGGCCGGGAATCGAACCCGGGCCGCCCGCGTGGTAGGCGAACAACCTACCACTTTTTTAGTAGTTGTTCTCATTTTGTTAGTTGCATTTGTTGGGGGCGGACGTCCGATGACGTCCGTGCTTGCCGAGCACATTCCCGAGCAGCTGTCTGCAGGGAAAGTGGGATTGCCACCCAGCGACATCGGATACGACCGAAAAAAGCGCTACACACGCGGAGTCCCCCACTACACTGCCTTATAGCGACCGCTCATCACTATCGTGTGAGTAACGTTGCGGCCGCGGCGACGAGTCCTGCCCAAAGACGCAGCGTGCGTGGAGGCGCTACCCGAATGCGTGTGGATGCAGCCTCCTACCTCGTAAAGAGCCTACAGCTACTATCACGCCTTCCAAGCAGTTGATCCGGGTTCGATTCCCGGCCACCGAAACGGGCGCAAATTTTCGCGTATGAGTATGTGTGCTGTTAAATCAACGTTTTCTTTCCGTCGTTGCTCCAAGCAGGCCATCCTGTAGTATGTCCCGACTTGTCCCGACTTTGCTCGGCTGACGCGAAAGCTGACGCTTGGAATTCGCCCTTATCAAAAGGGCAGGCGCTATAAACGGCTGTGAGAGGAGAGGTGTGGCGAGGTACCAAAACGACAGGCAAACCGCGAAATTTTCTGCTCCTCCTTCCTAAAGAAAAGAAGAAAAAAACGGACGCAGTCGGTAGGACTCGAGCCTACGCTCCCAGAGGGAATCTGATTTCTAGTCAGACGCCTTAACCACTTTTTTTATCGTATTAAACATTATTAAATATTAATTTTTTGTTACATTTTCTTGATTGCACATTCACTGTTATCAAGTAGGGTTTGTAAACACCACTCTACAGCATAAATACTATACATATACGTAAAACACTGCTGGAGTAGAATACACAATAGAATACAATTTTAACCCTTAAATGCATAGTGTTACATACCTGCAATATGGATTGAAAAATTATTTTGTCCACCTTTAGAGAGAATTTAGTGAACTAACCCAAGTCTTACAGGTGCAACGAAGTATCTCTGATACTTAGTATTAGCTCTTGGCTGTACTGTGGACTTCTGGTAACCTTTTTGGAAGTATGCAGAGAAGTTAGGTGTGAATTTTGCTTAGTTTTCAAAAGGGTGCGATAGGATGCAGCAGCATCAACTTGGCCAAATGTGGGAAGGTTAGTGGTGAGCAGGCAGCAATTTTCTTCATGCTGCCAGCTATGGGAATATGCGCTGTGTCCCTTGTTTTTTAGGAACATACATCACATTTAAACTGGATGTCCAATTCCTGTTGATCCACTGTAGGGAGTTAAGAGGATAAATTATTACTGTCATTAAGTTTGCTTAATTCTATGAGAACAGTAAATTGTAGCGATTAATAATGGATACAAAATCATATCTGTGATGGTTGAGATACATGACTATGAATCTGCAGTTAACAATTGGTTCGCACATATAATTGTAAGTTAATGGTTATTCCTGAAGCAGAGACCACAAAAGTCTGTGCAACAAAAAGAAAATCTAATAACACACAAGTTAATTTTCGTAGCTGATGTCAGATGAAGAATAAATTAAATGCTTTAAGTTCTACATGCTACACTTTCAGGGGAACACAGGGAAGATTTCATGGACTGAAGCAGCAGATTGTTCAGTACATGCGAGAAAAGTGGAATAAAGGCTTCCTCATTACTTGAGAAACTAATCGAATGAAGGTGCTGGAAATGAGGAATTTTTCAACTGCATGAGGTGCAGAATTCAAAGCAAGTATGAGCTCGTGCATGGTACTTAACTTCTTCAGACAGATCAATATAATAATAAAAAGTGTCTGTATTTACCTCACTATAAGACAACTCAGAATATAACATGACCCCCTTTCTTTGAAGACGCAACATGTGAATTTTTTGGTATTTAACATATTCTGACTAATATTTGCAAAGTCTAAAGGTAGTTATAGAAAATAAAAATCACTTTGGGATGTGGAACAGTCATAAATAAATATCTTCAGTTAAAAACAATACAAAATGACAATGATACAACTCCACTAACTTAAGATTCACTGAGTACCAAATAAGGTTCTTTTTTGTTTTCATTCATAGTATGTCCATATCAGGAAGAGAAGAAGGCCTAAGTTTTTTATTTGCTTGGCATTCAGTAAATTCAGATGAGTTACGCCTGAGACGAACTGCCATACCAATGTTTCTGCGAGGGGGTTTCATTGGCATTTTTGAAGTCTTTAGAGTAATATGTTGTTTTGTGTTGTTAATGACTCTGAATGCTTCCCTTTCGTTAATTATACTTGAAGGGAGTCCGCTTTCTTGTTGAGCAGCACTCTTTCGTGACTGCAGAACTCAAAGTCTTTGATTGAAAATGGCTGTCTCATCACTTGTTGGTAGAGCATCCTCTACCTTAATCTCTGTAGCTTCTCCAAGACTTGAACACAGTTCTGCCTCCTGCTTTGAAATCTCCAATATTTCTTTCATGAGCGCACACTTCAAGAGAAGAAGTTTTCTTGTTTCACACTCTAGCTTAGTAAGAGCCTCACATAAAGGCAGCGTATCATATAATGCAGGATAAAAATGAAATTCAAGTTCCTTACTTAGTTTGTCAGCTTCATGCAATAAAGAATTCAGCCTTTCGTGCATCTCGTGTTTCTTCTGTTGCTCTCTAGAAATAATATTCTGGATGATCTCCTCAATTTATTTCTTAACCTCATCACCACGCTTTGCAACATCCTCTGCATTAAACCCACATTCTGCCCACAGCGTCTTACGAATTCTTCAGTGACAGACATATCGAATAGTGCTTCCTCAAAAATCTTATCATCCATCATAAATCATAAACTCTCAACCACTCAGTTATAACAAGAAACTGGGTCTGTAACCACTCGGCCACGACTGCTCGTATCTGAAGCTTCCCTCGAATCGTGAAAAATCCAACCAGTCTGCGCAGAATGTTGACAGGAAACGAACTCTGTGCACTGGTTACGGCAGGGCTACCAGCGCTACGAGACGAGCCATTACGGAAGCGTTAAAAATCTTCGCCCGGACAGGGACTCGAACACTGGACCCTTAGGTTAAAAGCCTAATGCTCTACCGACTGAGCTATCCGGGCTCACGCCCGTTGTGGGTGGAGCGGCTGCAAGCAATGTGAATAATTGGAACGCGTGTGTAGGCGTACTACGGTAATTGCTGGCTTCTGGCGCAACTGGCGACTTCACCGACTTCCCACTGACGCTGGTAGCAGCCCAACAGCGGACCAGTGCCTCTTCTGCCTTTATCCCGGTGCTGACAGTAATTGCATCTTGTGCCTGTTTTCCCCGATTACGTTCGGTTGAAGCTCCGGAAGGAGGGCGACAAACGAAGGTTGGAAGGCCAAAACATGGAGGGACGTGTGCGCAAAAACTTCTCTTCCGGTACCGGGAATCGAACCCTGGCCTCCTGGCTGAAAGCCAGGTATCCTAGCCACTAGACCACACCGGATTTGCTCAATAAACGGGAGATTTACTCCCTCTCCTCCCGCATTTCGTGCTGAATCCGGACTCAGTGGTGTTCTCCGTTTGCGAGCGTATTTGTGCGTGCAGACTGGCATGGCGCACAGCTCGAAACTGACTATTCATTGCAGTTTGCATCATACCAGGGGAGGAGAAAGATCAAAGTTGTACCTTGCCATAATTGGAAGTAAACATTTTGACGCTGAGGCGTGGACTCCTTGGCGATAACAAACGACAATTAAGTTCGTTCCCTAGCAACAGCAACGCCGTTAATTCAGCCATTATGTACAGCAAATTAAATGCGCCGGGTGAGGGTCGAACTCACGACCTTAAGACTATGAGACTTACGCGCTACCGAGGCACGTTGCAACAAACGTCCCAGGAAACTTGGTAAGTCCCACATATTAGAGATAGACAGTTCGCGCTTTCTCAAGAATCTGCTGTGTTGCTACACGTGCTTTCCCGACTGGCTAGATTAAACTGCTGCCGCAGCTTTTTCAACGGAAAAGGTTACAGTACATCGCCCTTGAGGCACCTGGACACAGCGGCCTGTAGGGCCAGGCCGACGCTAGAGTTCAGAAATAGCACGCGACCGTCCAAGTACGGCCTCTTGCGTGCTGCGTGTTTGGTTCTTCTCACAGCGAATCCTGCTACACATTCCTGAGGCTGACGCAGCTCAAGCGAGCAATCGGCGCGGCGGCATTATAGCGAGAACAGCAAAACGATGCATCGGCCGGGAATCGAACCCGGGCCGCCCGCGTGGTAGGCGAACAACCTACCACTTTTTTAGTAGTTGTTCTCATTTTGTTAGTTGCATTTGTTGGGGGCGGACGTCCGATGACGTCCGTGCTTGCCGAGCACATTCCCGAGCAGCTGTCTGCAGGGAAAGTGGGATTGCCACCCAGCGACATCGGATACGACCGAAAAAAGCGCTACACACGCGGAGTCCCCCACTACACTGCCTTATAGCGACCGCTCATCACTATCGTGTGAGTAACGTTGCGGCCGCGGCGACGAGTCCTGCCCAAAGACGCAGCGTGCGTGGAGGCGCTACCCGAATGCGTGTGGATGCAGCCTCCTACCTCGTAAAGAGCCTACAGCTACTATCACGCCTTCCAAGCAGTTGATCCGGGTTCGATTCCCGGCCACCGAAACGGGCGCAAATTTTCGCGTATGAGTATGTGTGCTGTTAAATCAACGTTTTCTTTCCGTCGTTGCTCCAAGCAGGCCATCCTGTAGTATGTCCCGACTTGTCCCGACTTTGCTCGGCTGACGCGAAAGCTGACGCTTGGAATTCGCCCTTATCAAAAGGGCAGGCGCTATAAACGGCTGAGAGAGGAGAGGTGTGGCGAGGTACCAAAACGACAGGCAAACCGCGAAATTTTCTGCTCCTCCTTCCTAAAGAAAAGAAGAAAAAAACGGACGCAGTCGGTAGGACTCGAGCCTACGCTCCCAGAGGGAATCTGATTTCTAGTCAGACGCCTTAACCACTTTTTTTATCGTATTAAACATTATTAAATATTAATTTTTTGTTACATTTTCTTGATTGCACATTCACTGTTATCAAGTAGGGTTTGTAAACACCACTCTACAGCATAAATACTATACATATACGTAAAACACTGCTGGAGTAGAATACACAATAGAATACAATTTTAACCCTTAAATGCATAGTGTTACATACCTGCAATATGGATTGAAAAATTATTTTGTCCACCTTTAGAGAGAATTTAGTGAACTAACCCAAGTCTTACAGGTGCAACGAAGTATCTCTGATACTTAGTATTAGCTCTTGGCTGTACTGTGGACTTCTGGTAACCTTTTTGGAAGTATGCAGAGAAGTTAGGTGTGAATTTTGCTTAGTTTTCAAAAGGGTGCGATAGGATGCAGCAGCATCAACTTGGCCAAATGTGGGAAGGTTAGTGGTGAGCAGGCAGCAATTTTCTTCATGCTGCCAGCTATGGGAATATGCGCTGTGTCCCTTGTTTTTTAGGAACATACATCACATTTAAACTGGATGTCCAATTCCTGTTGATCCACTGTAGGGAGTTAAGAGGATAAATTATTACTGTCATTAAGTTTGCTTAATTCTATGAGAACAGTAAATTGTAGCGATTAATAATGGATACAAAATCATATCTGTGATGGTTGAGATACATGACTATGAATCTGCAGTTAACAATTGGTTCGCACATATAATTGTAAGTTAATGGTTATTCCTGAAGCAGAGACCACAAAAGTCTGTGCAACAAAAAGAAAATCTAATAACACACAAGTTAATTTTCGTAGCTGATGTCAGATGAAGAATAAATTAAATGCTTTAAGTTCTACATGCTACACTTTCAGGGGAACACAGGGAAGATTTCATGGACTGAAGCAGCAGATTGTTCAGTACATGCGAGAAAAGTGGAATAAAGGCTTCCTCATACTTGAGAAACTAATCGAATGAAGGTGCTGGAAATGAGGAATTTTTCAACTGCATGAGGTGCAGAATTCAAAGCAAGTATGAGCTCGTGCATGGTACTTAACTTCTTCAGACAGATCAATATAATAATAAAAAGTGTCTGTATTTACCTCACTATAAGACAACTCAGAATATAACATGACCCCCTTTCTTTGAAGACGCAACATGTGAATTTTTTGGTATTTAACATATTCTGACTAATATTTGCAAAGTCTAAAGGTAGTTATAGAAAATAAAAATCACTTTGGGATGTGGAACAGTCATAAATAAATATCTTCAGTTAAAAACAATACAAAATGACAATGATACAACTCCACTAACTTAAGATTCACTGAGTACCAAATAAGGTTCTTTTTTGTTTTCATTCATAGTATGTCCATATCAGGAAGAGAAGAAGGCCTAAGTTTTTTATTTGCTTGGCATTCAGTAAATTCAGATGAGTTACGCCTGAGACGAACTGCCATACCAATGTTTCTGCGAGGGGGTTTCATTGGCATTTTTGAAGTCTTTAGAGTAATATGTTGTTTTGTGTTGTTAATGACTCTGAATGCTTCCCTTTCGTTAATTATACTTGAAGGGAGTCCGCTTTCTTGTTGAGCAGCACTCTTTCGTGACTGCAGAACTCAAAGTCTTTGATTGAAAATGGCTGTCTCATCACTTGTTGGTAGAGCATCCTCTACCTTAATCTCTGTAGCTTCTCCAAGACTTGAACACAGTTCTGCCTCCTGCTTTGAAATCTCCAATATTTCTTTCATGAGCGCACACTTCAAGAGAAGAAGTTTTCTTGTTTCACACTCTAGCTTAGTAAGAGCCTCACATAAAGGCAGCGTATCATATAATGCAGGATAAAAATGAAATTCAAGTTCCTTACTTAGTTTGTCAGCTTCATGCAATAAAGAATTCAGCCTTTCGTGCATCTCGTGTTTCTTCTGTTGCTCTCTAGAAATAATATTCTGGATGATCTCCTCAATTTATTTCTTAACCTCATCACCACGCTTTGCAACATCCTCTGCATTAAACCCACATTCTGCCCACAGCGTCTTACGAATTCTTCAGTGACAGACATATCGAATAGTGCTTCCTCAAAAATCTTATCATCCATCATAAATCATAAACTCTCAACCACTCAGTTATAACAAGAAACTGGGTCTGTAACCACTCGGCCACGACTGCTCGTATCTGAAGCTTCCCTCGAATCGTGAAAAATCCAACCAGTCTGCGCAGAATGTTGACAGGAAACGAACTCTGTGCACTGGTTACGGCAGGGCTACCAGCGCTACGAGACGAGCCATTACGGAAGCGTTAAAAATCTTCGCCCGGACAGGGACTCGAACACTGGACCCTTAGGTTAAAAGCCTAATGCTCTACCGACTGAGCTATCCGGGCTCACGCCCGTTGTGGGTGGAGCGGCTGCAAGCAATGTGAATAATTGGAACGCGTGTGTAGGCGTACTACGGTAATTGCTGGCTTCTGGCGCAACTGGCGACTTCACCGACTTCCCACTGACGCTGGTAGCAGCCCAACAGCGGACCAGTGCCTCTTCTGCCTTTATCCCGGTGCTGACAGTAATTGCATCTTGTGCCTGTTTTCCCCGATTACGTTCGGTTGAAGCTCCGGAAGGAGGGCGACAAACGAAGGTTGGAAGGCCAAAACATGGAGGGACGTGTGCGCAAAAACTTCTCTTCCGGTACCGGGAATCGAACCCTGGCCTCCTGGCTGAAAGCCAGGTATCCTAGCCACTAGACCACACCGGATTTGCTCAATAAACGGGAGATTTACTCCCTCTCCTCCCGCATTTCGTGCTGAATCCGGACTCAGTGGTGTTCTCCGTTTGCGAGCGTATTTGTGCGTGCAGACTGGCATGGCGCACAGCTCGAAACTGACTATTCATTGCAGTTTGCATCATACCAGGGGAGGAGAAAGATCAAAGTTGTACCTTGCCATAATTGGAAGTAAACATTTTGACGCTGAGGCGTGGACTCCTTGGCGATAACAAACGACAATTAAGTTCGTTCCCTAGCAACAGCAACGCCGTTAATTCAGCCATTATGTACAGCAAATTAAATGCGCCGGGTGAGGGTCGAACTCACGACCTTAAGACTATGAGACTTACGCGCTACCGAGGCACGTTGCAACAAACGTCCCAGGAAACTTGGTAAGTCCCACATATTAGAGATAGACAGTTCGCGCTTTCTCAAGAATCTGCTGTGTTGCTACACGTGCTTTCCCGACTGGCTAGATTAAACTGCTGCCGCAGCTTTTTCAACGGAAAAGGTTACAGTACATCGCCCTTGAGGCACCTGGACACAGCGGCCTGTAGGGCCAGGCCGACGCTAGAGTTCAGAAATAGCACGCGACCGTCCAAGTACGGCCTCTTGCGTGCTGCGTGTTTGGTTCTTCTCACAGCGAATCCTGCTACACATTCCTGAGGCTGACGCAGCTCAAGCGAGCAATCGGCGCGGCGGCATTATAGCGAGAACAGCAAAACGATGCATCGGCCGGGAATCGAACCCGGGCCGCCCGCGTGGTAGGCGAACAACCTACCACTTTTTTAGTAGTTGTTCTCATTTTGTTAGTTGCATTTGTTGGGGGCGGACGTCCGATGACGTCCGTGCTTGCCGAGCACATTCCCGAGCAGCTGTCTGCAGGGAAAGTGGGATTGCCACCCAGCGACATCGGATACGACCGAAAAAAGCGCTACACACGCGGAGTCCCCCACTACACTGCCTTATAGCGACCGCTCATCACTATCGTGTGAGTAACGTTGCGGCCGCGGCGACGAGTCCTGCCCAAAGACGCAGCGTGCGTGGAGGCGCTACCCGAATGCGTGTGGATGCAGCCTCCTACCTCGTAAAGAGCCTACAGCTACTATCACGCCTTCCAAGCAGTTGATCCGGGTTCGATTCCCGGCCACCGAAACGGGCGCAAATTTTCGCGTATGAGTATGTGTGCTGTTAAATCAACGTTTTCTTTCCGTCGTTGCTCCAAGCAGGCCATCCTGTAGTATGTCCCGACTTGTCCCGACTTTGCTCGGCTGACGCGAAAGCTGACGCTTGGAATTCGCCCTTATCAAAAGGGCAGGCGCTATAAACGGCTGTGAGAGGAGAGGTGTGGCGAGGTACCAAAACGACAGGCAAACCGCGAAATTTTCTGCTCCTCCTTCCTAAAGAAAAGAAGAAAAAAACGGACGCAGTCGGTAGGACTCGAGCCTACGCTCCCAGAGGGAATCTGATTTCTAGTCAGACGCCTTAACCACTTTTTTTATCGTATTAAACATTATTAAATATTAATTTTTTGTTACATTTTCTTGATTGCACATTCACTGTTATCAAGTAGGGTTTGTAAACACCACTCTACAGCATAAATACTATACATATACGTAAAACACTGCTGGAGTAGAATACACAATAGAATACAATTTTAACCCTTAAATGCATAGTGTTACATACCTGCAATATGGATTGAAAAATTATTTTGTCCACCTTTAGAGAGAATTTAGTGAACTAACCCAAGTCTTACAGGTGCAACGAAGTATCTCTGATACTTAGTATTAGCTCTTGGCTGTACTGTGGACTTCTGGTAACCTTTTTGGAAGTATGCAGAGAAGTTAGGTGTGAATTTTGCTTAGTTTTCAAAAGGGTGCGATAGGATGCAGCAGCATCAACTTGGCCAAATGTGGGAAGGTTAGTGGTGAGCAGGCAGCAATTTTCTTCATGCTGCCAGCTATGGGAATATGCGCTGTGTCCCTTGTTTTTTTAGGAACATACATCACATTTAAACTGGATGTCCAATTCCTGTTGATCCACTGTAGGGAGTTAAGAGGATAAATTATTACTGTCATTAAGTTTGCTTAATTCTATGAGAACAGTAAATTGTAGCGATTAATAATGGATACAAAATCATATCTGTGATGGTTGAGATACATGACTCTATGAATCTGCAGTTAACAATTGGTTCGCACATATAATTGTAAGTTAATGGTTATTCCTGAAGCAGAGACCACAAAAGTCTGTGCAACAAAAAGAAAATCTAATAACACACAAGTTAATTTTCGTAGCTGATGTCAGATGAAGAATAAATTAAATGCTTTAAGTTCTACATGCTACACTTTCAGGGGAACACAGGGAAGATTTCATGGACTGAAGCAGCAGATTGTTCAGTACATGCGAGAAAAGTGGAATAAAGGCTTCCTCATTACTTGAGAAACTAATCAAATGAAGGTGCTGGAAATGAGGAATTTTTCAACTGCATGAGGTGCAGAATTCAAAGCAAGTATGAGCTCGTGCATGGTACTTAACTTCTTCAGACAGATCAATATAATAATAAAAAGTGTCTATATTTACCTCACTATAAGACAACTCAGAATATAACATGACCCCCTTTCTTTGAAGACGCAACATGTGAATTTTTTGGTATTTAACATATTCTGACTAATATTTGCAAAGTCTAAAGGTAGTTATAGAAAATAAAAATCACTTTGGGATGTGGAACAGTCATAAATAAATATCTTCAGTTAAAAACAATACAAAATGACAATGATACAACTCCACTAACTTAAGATTCACTGAGTACCAAATAAGGTTCTTTTTTGTTTTCATTCATAGTATGTCCATATCAGGAAGAGAAGAAGGCCTAAGTTTTTTATTTGCTTGGCATTCAGTAAATTCAGATGAGTTACGCCTGAGACGAACTGCCATACCAATGTTTCTGCGAGGGGGTTTCATTGGCATTTTTGAAGTCTTTAGAGTAATATGTTGTTTTGTGTTGTTAATGACTCTGAATGCTTCCCTTTCGTTAATTATACTTGAAGGGAGTCCGCTTTCTTGTTGAGCAGCACTCTTTCGTGACTGCAGAACTCAAAGTCTTTGATTGAAAATGGCTGTCTCATCACTTGTTGGTAGAGCATCCTCTACCTTAATCTCTGTAGCTTCTCCAAGACTTGAACACAGTTCTGCCTCCTGCTTTGAAATCTCCAATATTTCTTTCATGAGCGCACACTTCAAGAGAAGAAGTTTTCTTGTTTCACACTCTAGCTTAGTAAGAGCCTCACATAAAGGCAGCGTATCATATAATGCAGGATAAAAATGAAATTCAAGTTCCTTACTTAGTTTGTCAGCTTCATGCAATAAAGAATTCAGCCTTTCGTGCATCTCGTGTTTCTTCTGTTGCTCTCTAGAAATAATATTCTGGATGATCTCCTCAATTTATTTCTTAACCTCATCACCACGCTTTGCAACATCCTCTGCATTAAACCCACATTCTGCCCACAGCGTCTTACGAATTCTTCAGTGACAGACATATCGAATAGTGCTTCCTCAAAAATCTTATCATCCATCATAAATCATAAACTCTCAACCACTCAGTTATAACAAGAAACTGGGTCTGTAACCACTCGGCCACGACTGCTCGTATCTGAAGCTTCCCTCGAATCGTGAAAAATCCAACCGGTCTGCGCAGAATGTTGACAGGAAACGAACTCTGTGCACTGGTTACGGCAGGGCTACCAGCGCTACGAGACGAGCCATTACGGAAGCGTTAAAAATCTTCGCCCGGACAGGGACTCTAACACTGGACCCTTAGGTTAAAAGCCTAATGCTCTACCGACTGAGCTATCCGGGCTCACGCCCGTTGTGGGTGGAGCGGCTGCAAGCAATGTGAATAATTGGAACGCGTGTGTAGGCGTACTACGGTAATTGCTGGCTTCTGGCGCAACTGGCGACTTCACCGACTTCCCACTGACGCTGGTAGCAGCCCAACAGCGGACCAGTGCCTCTTCTGCCTTTATCCCGGTGCTGACAGTAATTGCATCTTGTGCCTGTTTTCCCCGATTACGTTCGGTTGAAGCTCCGGAAGGAGGGCGACAAACGAAGGTTGGAAGGCCAAAACATGGAGGGACGTGTGCGCAAAAACTTCTCTTCCGGTACCGGGAATCGAACCCTGGCCTCCTGGCTGAAAGCCAGGTATCCTAGCCACTAGACCACACCGGATTTGCTCAATAAACGTGAGATTTACTCCCTCTCCTCCCGCATTTCGTGCTGAATCCGGACTCAGTGGTGTTCTCCGTTTGCGAGCGTATTTGTGCGTGCAGACTGGCATGGCGCACAGCTCGAAACTGACTATTCATTGCAGTTTGCATCATACCAGGGGAGGAGAAAGATCAAAGTTGTACCTTGCCATAATTGGAAGTAAACATTTTGACGCTGAGGCGTGGACTCCTTGGCGATAACAAACGACAATTAAGTTCGTTCCCTAGCAACAGCAACGCCGTTAATTCAGCCATTATGTACAGCAAATTAAATGCGCCGGGTGAGGGTCGAACTCACGACCTTAAGACTATGAGACTTACGCGCTACCTACTGCGCTACCGAGGCACGTTGCAACAAACGTCCCAGGAAACTTGGTAAGTCCCACATATTAGAGATAGACAGTTCGCGCTTTCTCAAGAATCTGCTGTGTTGCTACACGTGCTTTCCCGACTGGCTAGATTAAACTGCTGCCGCAGCTTTTTCAACGGAAAAGGTTACAGTACATCGCCCTTGAGGCACCTGGACACAGCGGCCTGTAGGGCCAGGCCGACGCTAGAGTTCAGAAATAGCACGCGACCGTCCAAGTACGGCCTCTTGCGTGCTGCGTGTTTGGTTCTTCTCACAGCGAATCCTGCTACACATTCCTGAGGCTGACGCAGCTCAAGCGAGCAATCGGCGCGGCGGCATTATAGCGAGAACAGCAAAACGATGCATCGGCCGGGAATCGAACCCGGGCCGCCCGCGTGGTAGGCGAACAACCTACCACTTTTTTAGTAGTTGTTCTCATTTTGTTAGTTGCATTTGTTGGGGGCGGACGTCCGATGACGTCCGTGCTTGCCGAGCACATTCCCGAGCAGCTGTCTGCAGGGAAAGTGGGATTGCCACCCAGCGACATCGGATACGACCGAAAAAAGCGCTACACACGCGGAGTCCCCCACTACACTGCCTTATAGCGACCGCTCATCACTATCGTGTGAGTAACGTTGCGGCCGCGGCGACGAGTCCTGCCCAAAGACGCAGCGTGCGTGGAGGCGCTACCCGAATGCGTGTGGATGCAGCCTCCTACCTCGTAAAGAGCCTACAGCTACTATCACGCCTTCCAAGCAGTTGATCCGGGTTCGATTCCCGGCCACCGAAACGGGCGCAAATTTTCGCGTATGAGTATGTGTGCTGTTAAATCAACGTTTTCTTTCCGTCGTTGCTCCAAGCAGGCCATCCTGTAGTATGTCCCGACTTGTCCCGACTTTGCTCGGCTGACGCGAAAGCTGACGCTTGGAATTCGCCCTTATCAAAAGGGCAGGCGCTATAAACGGCTGTGAGAGGAGAGGTGTGGCGAGGTACCAAAACGACAGGCAAACCGCGAAATTTTCTGCTCCTCCTTCCTAAAGAAAAGAAGAAAAAAACGGACGCAGTCGGTAGGACTCGAGCCTACGCTCCCAGAGGGAATCTGATTTCTAGTCAGACGCCTTAACCACTTTTTTTATCGTATTAAACATTATTAAATATTAATTTTTTGTTACATTTTCTTGATTGCACATTCACTGTTATCAAGTAGGGTTTGTAAACACCACTCTACAGCATAAATACTATACATATACGTAAAACACTGCTGGAGTAGAATACACAATAGAATACAATTTTAACCCTTAAATGCATAGTGTTACATACCTGCAATATGGATTGAAAAATTATTTTGTCCACCTTTAGAGAGAATTTAGTGAACTAACCCAAGTCTTACAGGTGCAACGAAGTATCTCTGATACTTAGTATTAGCTCTTGGCTGTACTGTGGACTTCTGGTAACCTTTTTGGAAGTATGCAGAGAAGTTAGGTGTGAATTTTGCTTAGTTTTCAAAAGGGTGCGATAGGATGCAGCAGCATCAACTTGGCCAAATGTGGGAAGGTTAGTGGTGAGCAGGCAGCAATTTTCTTCATGCTGCCAGCTATGGGAATATGCGCTGTGTCCCTTGTTTTTTTAGGAACATACATCACATTTAAACTGGATGTCCAATTCCTGTTGATCCACTGTAGGGAGTTAAGAGGATAAATTATTACTGTCATTAAGTTTGCTTAATTCTATGAGAACAGTAAATTGTAGCGATTAATAATGCATACAAAATCATATCTGTGATGGTTGAGAAACATGACTATGAATCTGCAGTTAACAATTGGTTCGCACATATAATTGTAAGTTAATGGTTATTCCTGAAGCAGAGACCACAAAAGTCTGTGCAACAAAAAGAAAATCTAATAACACACAAGTTAATTTTCGTAGCTGATGTCAGATGAAGAATAAATTAAATGCTTTAAGTTCTACATGCTACACTTTCAGGGGAACACAGGGAAGATTTCATGGACTGAAGCAGCAGATTGTTCAGTACATGCGAGAAAAGTGGAATAAAGGCTTCCTCATTACTTGAGAAACTAATCAAATGAAGGTGCTGGAAATGAGGAATTTTTCAACTGCATGAGGTGCAGAATTCAAAGCAAGTATGAGCTCGTGCATGGTACTTAACTTCTTCAGACAGATCAATATAATAATAAAAAGTGTCTGTATTTACCTCACTATAAGACAACTCAGAATATAACATGACCCCCTTTCTTTGAAGACGCAACATGTGAATTTTTTGGTATTTAACATATTCTGACTAATATTTGCAAAGTCTAAAGGTAGTTATAGAAAATAAAAATCACTTTGGGATGTGGAACAGTCATAAATAAATATCTTCAGTTAAAAACAATACAAAATGACAATGATACAACTCCACTAACTTAAGATTCACTGAGTACCAAATAAGGTTCTTTTTTGTTTTCATTCATAGTATGTCCATATCAGGAAGAGAAGAAGGCCTAAGTTTTTTATTTGCTTGGCATTCAGTAAATTCAGATGAGTTACGCCTGAGACGAACTGCCATACCAATGTTTCTGCGAGGGGGTTTCATTGGCATTTTTGAAGTCTTTAGAGTAATATGTTGTTTTGTGTTGTTAATGACTCTGAATGCTTCCCTTTCGTTAATTATACTTGAAGGGAGTCCGCTTTCTTGTTGAGCAGCACTCTTTCGTGACTGCAGAACTCAAAGTCTTTGATTGAAAATGGCTGTCTCATCACTTGTTGGTAGAGCATCCTCTACCTTAATCTCTGTAGCTTCTACAAGACTTGAACACAGTTCTGCCTCCTGCTTTGAAATCTCCAATATTTCTTTCATGAGCGCACACTTCAAGAGAAGAAGTTTTCTTGTTTCACACTCTAGCTTAGTAAGAGCCTCACATAAAGGCAGCGTATCATATAATGCAGGATAAAAATGAAATTCAAGTTCCTTACTTAGTTTGTCAGCTTCATGCAATAAAGAATTCAGCCTTTCGTGCATCTCGTGTTTCTTCTGTTGCTCTCTAGAAATAATATTCTGGATGATCTCCTCAATTTATTTCTTAACCTCATCACCACGCTTTGCAACATCCTCTGCATTAAACCCACATTCTGCCCACAGCGTCTTACGAATTCTTCAGTGACAGACATATCGAATAGTGCTTCCTCAAAAATCTTATCATCCATCATAAATCATAAACTCTCAACCACTCAGTTATAACAAGAAACTGGGTCTGTAACCACTCGGCCACGACTGCTCGTATCTGAAGCTTCCCTCGAATCGTGAAAAATCCAACCGGTCTGCGCAGAATGTTGACAGGAAACGAACTCTGTGCACTGGTTACGGCAGGGCTACCAGCGCTACGAGACGAGCCATTACGGAAGCGTTAAAAATCTTCGCCCGGACAGGGACTCGAACACTGGACCCTTAGGTTAAAAGCCTAATGCTCTACCGACTGAGCTATCCGGGCTCACGCCCGTTGTGGGTGGAGCGGCTGCAAGCAATGTGAATAATTGGAACGCGTGTGTAGGCGTACTACGGTAATTGCTGGCTTCTGGCGCAACTGGCGACTTCACCGACTTCCCACTGACGCTGGTAGCAGCCCAACAGCGGACCAGTGCCTCTTCTGCCTTTATCCCGGTGCTGACAGTAATTGCATCTTGTGCCTGTTTTCCCCGATTACGTTCGGTTGAAGCTCCGGAAGGAGGGCGACAAACGAAGGTTGGAAGGCCAAAACATGGAGGGACGTGTGCGCAAAAACTTCTCTTCCGGTACCGGGAATCGAACCCTGGCCTCCTGGCTGAAAGCCAGGTATCCTAGCCACTAGACCACACCGGATTTGCTCAATAAACGTGAGATTTACTCCCTCTCCTCCCGCATTTCGTGCTGAATCCGGACTCAGTGGTGTTCTCCGTTTGCGAGCGTATTTGTGCGTGCAGACTGGCATGGCGCACAGCTCGAAACTGACTATTCATTGCAGTTTGCATCATACCAGGGGAGGAGAAAGATCAAAGTTGTACCTTGCCATAATTGGAAGTAAACATTTTGACGCTGAGGCGTGGACTCCTTGGCGATAACAAACGACAATTAAGTTCGTTCCCTAGCAACAGCAACGCCGTTAATTCAGCCATTATGTACAGCAAATTAAATGCGCCGGGTGAGGGTCGAACTCACGACCTTAAGACTATGAGACTTACGCGCTACCTACTGCGCTACCGAGGCACGTTGCAACAAACGTCCCAGGAAACTTGGTAAGTCCCACATATTAGAGATAGACAGTTCGCGCTTTCTCAAGAATCTGCTGTGTTGCTACACGTGCTTTCCCGACTGGCTAGATTAAACTGCTGCCGCAGCTTTTTCAACGGAAAAGGTTACAGTACATCGCCCTTGAGGCACCTGGACACAGCGGCCTGTAGGGCCAGGCCGACGCTAGAGTTCAGAAATAGCACGCGACCGTCCAAGTACGGCCTCTTGCGTGCTGCGTGTTTGGTTCTTCTCACAGCGAATCCTGCTACACATTCCTGAGGCTGACGCAGCTCAAGCGAGCAATCGGCGCGGCGGCATTATAGCGAGAACAGCAAAACGATGCATCGGCCGGGAATCGAACCCGGGCCGCCCGCGTGGTAGGCGAACAACCTACCACTTTTTTAGTTGTTGTTCCCATTTTGTTAGTTGCATTTGTTGGGGGCGGACGTCCGATGACGTCCGTGCTTGCCGAGCACATTCCCGAGCAGCTGTCTGCAGGGAAAGTGGGATTGCCACCCAGCGACGTCGGATACGACCGAAAAAAGTGCTACACACGCGGAGTCCCCCACTACACTGCCTTATAGCGACCGCTCATCACTATCGTGAGAGTAACGTTGCGGCCGCGGCGACGAGTCTTGCCCAAAGACGCAGCGTGCGTGGAGGCGCTACCCAAATGCGTGTGGATGCAGCCTCCTACCTCGTAAAGCGCCTACAGCTACTATCACGCCTTCCAAGCAGTTGATCCGGGTTCGATTCCCGGCCACCGAAACGGGCGCAAATTTTCGCGTATGAGTATGTGTGCTGTTAAATCAACGTTTTCTTTCCGTCGTTGCTCCAAGCAGGCCATCCTGTAGTATGTCCCGACTTGTCCCGACTTTGCTCGGCTGACGCGAAAGCTGACGCTTGGAATTCGCCCTTATCAAAAGGGCAGGCGCTATAAACGGCTGTGAGAGGAGAGGTGTGGCGAGGTACCAAAACGACAGGCAAACCGCGAAATTTTCTGCTCCTCCTTCCTAAAGAAAAGAAGAAAAAAACGGACGCAGTCGGTAGGACTCGAGCCTACGCTCCCAGAGGGAATCTGATTTCTAGTCAGACGCCTTAACCACTTTTTTTATCGTATTAAACATTATTAAATATTAATTTTTTGTTACATTTTCTTGATTGCACATTCACTGTTATCAAGTAGGGTTTGTAAACACCACTCTACAGCATAAATACTATACATATACGTAAAACACTGCTGGAGTAGAATACACAATAGAATACAATTTTAACCCTTAAATGCATAGTGTTACATACCTGCAATATGGATTGAAAAATTATTTTGTCCACCTTTAGAGAGAATTTAGTGAACTAACCCAAGTCTTACAGGTGCAACGAAGTATCTCTGATACTTAGTATTAGCTCTTGGCTGTACTGTGGACTTCTGGTAACCTTTTTGGAAGTATGCAGAGAAGTTAGGTGTGAATTTTGCTTAGTTTTCAAAAGGGTGCGATAGGATGCAGCAGCATCAACTTGGCCAAATGTGGGAAGGTTAGTGGTGAGCAGGCAGCAATTTTCTTCATGCTGCCAGCTATGGGAATATGCGCTGTGTCCCTTGTTTTTTTAGGAACATACATCACATTTAAACTGGATGTCCAATTCCTGTTGATCCACTGTAGGGAGTTAAGAGGATAAATTATTACTGTCATTAAGTTTGCTTAATTCTATGAGAACAGTAAATTGTAGCGATTAATAATGCATACAAAATCATATCTGTGATGGTTGAGAAACATGACTATGAATCTGCAGTTAACAATTGGTTCGCACATATAATTGTAAGTTAATGGTTATTCCTGAAGCAGAGACCACAAAAGTCTGTGCAACAAAAAGAAAATCTAATAACACACAAGTTAATTTTCGTAGCTGATGTCAGATGAAGAATAAATTAAATGCTTTAAGTTCTACATGCTACACTTTCAGGGGAACACAGGGAAGATTTCATGGACTGAAGCAGCAGATTGTTCAGTACATGCGAGAAAAGTGGAATAAAGGCTTCCTCATTACTTGAGAAACTAATCAAATGAAGGTGCTGGAAATGAGGAATTTTTCAACTGCATGAGGTGCAGAATTCAAAGCAAGTATGAGCTCGTGCATGGTACTTAACTTCTTCAGACAGATCAATATAATAATAAAAAGTGTCTGTATTTACCTCACTATAAGACAACTCAGAATATAACATGACCCCCTTTCTTTGAAGACGCAACATGTGAATTTTTTGGTATTTAACATATTCTGACTAATATTTGCAAAGTCTAAAGGTAGTTATAGAAAATAAAAATCACTTTGGGATGTGGAACAGTCATAAATAAATATCTTCAGTTAAAAACAATACAAAATGACAATGATACAACTCCACTAACTTAAGATTCACTGAGTACCAAATAAGGTTCTTTTTTGTTTTCATTCATAGTATGTCCATATCAGGAAGAGAAGAAGGCCTAAGTTTTTTATTTGCTTGGCATTCAGTAAATTCAGATGAGTTACGCCTGAGACGAACTGCCATACCAATGTTTCTGCGAGGGGGTTTCATTGGCATTTTTGAAGTCTTTAGAGTAATATGTTGTTTTGTGTTGTTAATGACTCTGAATGCTTCCCTTTCGTTAATTATACTTGAAGGGAGTCCGCTTTCTTGTTGAGCAGCACTCTTTCGTGACTGCAGAACTCAAAGTCTTTGATTGAAAATGGCTGTCTCATCACTTGTTGGTAGAGCATCCTCTACCTTAATCTCTGTAGCTTCTACAAGACTTGAACACAGTTCTGCCTCCTGCTTTGAAATCTCCAATATTTCTTTCATGAGCGCACACTTCAAGAGAAGAAGTTTTCTTGTTTCACACTCTAGCTTAGTAAGAGCCTCACATAAAGGCAGCGTATCATATAATGCAGGATAAAAATGAAATTCAAGTTCCTTACTTAGTTTGTCAGCTTCATGCAATAAAGAATTCAGCCTTTCGTGCATCTCGTGTTTCTTCTGTTGCTCTCTAGAAATAATATTCTGGATGATCTCCTCAATTTATTTCTTAACCTCATCACCACGCTTTGCAACATCCTCTGCATTAAACCCACATTCTGCCCACAGCGTCTTACGAATTCTTCAGTGACAGACATATCGAATAGTGCTTCCTCAAAAATCTTATCATCCATCATAAATCATAAACTCTCAACCACTCAGTTATAACAAGAAACTGGGTCTGTAACCACTCGGCCACGACTGCTCGTATCTGAAGCTTCCCTCGAATCGTGAAAAATCCAACCGGTCTGCGCAGAATGTTGACAGGAAACGAACTCTGTGCACTGGTTACGGCAGGGCTACCAGCGCTACGAGACGAGCCATTACGGAAGCGTTAAAAATCTTCGCCCGGACAGGGACTCGAACACTGGACCCTTAGGTTAAAAGCCTAATGCTCTACCGACTGAGCTATCCGGGCTCACGCCCGTTGTGGGTGGAGCGGCTGCAAGCAATGTGAATAATTGGAACGCGTGTGTAGGCGTACTACGGTAATTGCTGGCTTCTGGCGCAACTGGCGACTTCACCGACTTCCCACTGACGCTGGTAGCAGCCCAACAGCGGACCAGTGCCTCTTCTGCCTTTATCCCGGTGCTGACAGTAATTGCATCTTGTGCCTGTTTTCCCCGATTACGTTCGGTTGAAGCTCCGGAAGGAGGGCGACAAACGAAGGTTGGAAGGCCAAAACATGGAGGGACGTGTGCGCAAAAACTTCTCTTCCGGTACCGGGAATCGAACCCTGGCCTCCTGGCTGAAAGCCAGGTATCCTAGCCACTAGACCACACCGGATTTGCTCAATAAACGTGAGATTTACTCCCTCTCCTCCCGCATTTCGTGCTGAATCCGGACTCAGTGGTGTTCTCCGTTTGCGAGCGTATTTGTGCGTGCAGACTGGCATGGCGCACAGCTCGAAACTGACTATTCATTGCAGTTTGCATCATACCAGGGGAGGAGAAAGATCAAAGTTGTACCTTGCCATAATTGGAAGTAAACATTTTGACGCTGAGGCGTGGACTCCTTGGCGATAACAAACGACAATTAAGTTCGTTCCCTAGCAACAGCAACGCCGTTAATTCAGCCATTATGTACAGCAAATTAAATGCGCCGGGTGAGGGTCGAACTCACGACCTTAAGACTATGAGACTTACGCGCTACCTACTGCGCTACCGAGGCACGTTGCAACAAACGTCCCAGGAAACTTGGTAAGTCCCACATATTAGAGATAGACAGTTCGCGCTTTCTCAAGAATCTGCTGTGTTGCTACACGTGCTTTCCCGACTGGCTAGATTAAACTGCTGCCGCAGCTTTTTCAACGGAAAAGGTTACAGTACATCGCCCTTGAGGCACCTGGACACAGCGGCCTGTAGGGCCAGGCCGACGCTAGAGTTCAGAAATAGCACGCGACCGTCCAAGTACGGCCTCTTGCGTGCTGCGTGTTTGGTTCTTCTCACAGCGAATCCTGCTACACATTCCTGAGGCTGACGCAGCTCAAGCGAGCAATCGGCGCGGCGGCATTATAGCGAGAACAGCAAAACGATGCATCGGCCGGGAATCGAACCCGGGCCGCCCGCGTGGTAGGCGAACAACCTACCACTTTTTTAGTAGTTGTTCTCATTTTGTTAGTTGCATTTGTTGGGGGCGGACGTCCGATGACGTCCGTGCTTGCCGAGCACATTCCCGAGCAGCTGTCTGCAGGGAAAGTGGGATTGCCACCCAGCGACATCGGATACGACCGAAAAAAGCGCTACACACGCGGAGTCCCCCACTACACTGCCTTATAGCGACCGCTCATCACTATCGTGTGAGTAACGTTGCGGCCGCGGCGACGAGTCCTGCCCAAAGACGCAGCGTGCGTGGAGGCGCTACCCGAATGCGTGTGGATGCAGCCTCCTACCTCGTAAAGAGCCTACAGCTACTATCACGCCTTCCAAGCAGTTGATCCGGGTTCGATTCCCGGCCACCGAAACGGGCGCAAATTTTCGCGTATGAGTATGTGTGCTGTTAAATCAACGTTTTCTTTCCGTCGTTGCTCCAAGCAGGCCATCCTGTAGTATGTCCCGACTTGTCCCGACTTTGCTCGGCTGACGCGAAAGCTGACGCTTGGAATTCGCCCTTATCAAAAGGGCAGGCGCTATAAACGGCTGTGAGAGGAGAGGTGTGGCGAGGTACCAAAACGACAGGCAAACCGCGAAATTTTCTGCTCCTCCTTCCTAAAGAAAAGAAGAAAAAAACGGACGCAGTCGGTAGGACTCGAGCCTACGCTCCCAGAGGGAATCTGATTTCTAGTCAGACGCCTTAACCACTTTTTTTATCGTATTAAACATTATTAAATATTAATTTTTTGTTACATTTTCTTGATTGCACATTCACTGTTATCAAGTAGGGTTTGTAAACACCACTCTACAGCATAAATACTATACATATACGTAAAACACTGCTGGAGTAGAATACACAATAGAATACAATTTTAACCCTTAAATGCATAGTGTTACATACCTGCAATATGGATTGAAAAATTATTTTGTCCACCTTTAGAGAGAATTTAGTGAACTAACCCAAGTCTTACAGGTGCAACGAAGTATCTCTGATACTTAGTATTAGCTCTTGGCTGTACTGTGGACTTCTGGTAACCTTTTTGGAAGTATGCAGAGAAGTTAGGTGTGAATTTTGCTTAGTTTTCAAAAGGGTGCGATAGGATGCAGCAGCATCAACTTGGCCAAATGTGGGAAGGTTAGTGGTGAGCAGGCAGCAATTTTCTTCATGCTGCCAGCTATGGGAATATGCGCTGTGTCCCTTGTTTTTTTAGGAACATACATCACATTTAAACTGGATGTCCAATTCCTGTTGATCCACTGTAGGGAGTTAAGAGGATAAATTATTACTGTCATTAAGTTTGCTTAATTCTATGAGAACAGTAAATTGTAGCGATTAATAATGCATACAAAATCATATCTGTGATGGTTGAGAAACATGACTATGAATCTGCAGTTAACAATTGGTTCGCACATATAATTGTAAGTTAATGGTTATTCCTGAAGCAGAGACCACAAAAGTCTGTGCAACAAAAAGAAAATCTAATAACACACAAGTTAATTTTCGTAGCTGATGTCAGATGAAGAATAAATTAAATGCTTTAAGTTCTACATGCTACACTTTCAGGGGAACACAGGGAAGATTTCATGGACTGAAGCAGCAGATTGTTCAGTACATGCGAGAAAAGTGGAATAAAGGCTTCCTCATTACTTGAGAAACTAATCAAATGAAGGTGCTGGAAATGAGGAATTTTTCAACTGCATGAGGTGCAGAATTCAAAGCAAGTATGAGCTCGTGCATGGTACTTAACTTCTTCAGACAGATCAATATAATAATAAAAAGTGTCTGTATTTACCTCACTATAAGACAACTCAGAATATAACATGACCCCCTTTCTTTGAAGACGCAACACGTGAATTTTTTGGTATTTAACATATTCTGACTAATATTTGCAAAGTCTAAAGGTAGTTATAGAAAATAAAAATCACTTTGGGATGTGGAACAGTCATAAATAAATATCTTCAGTTAAAAACAATACAAAATGACAATGATACAACTCCACTAACTTAAGATTCACTGAGTACCAAATAAGGTTCTTTTTTGTTTTCATTCATAGTATGTCCATATCAGGAAGAGAAGAAGGCCTAAGTTTTTTATTTGCTTGGCATTCAGTAAATTCAGATGAGTTACGCCTGAGACGAACTGCCATACCAATGTTTCTGCGAGGGGGTTTCATTGGCATTTTTGAAGTCTTTAGAGTAATATGTTGTTTTGTGTTGTTAATGACTCTGAATGCTTCCCTTTCGTTAATTATACTTGAAGGGAGTCCGCTTTCTTGTTGAGCAGCACTCTTTCGTGACTGCAGAACTCAAAGTCTTTGATTGAAAATGGCTGTCTCATCACTTGTTGGTAGAGCATCCTCTACCTTAATCTCTGTAGCTTCTCCAAGACTTGAACACAGTTCTGCCTCCTGCTTTGAAATCTCCAATATTTCTTTCATGAGCGCACACTTCAAGAGAAGAAGTTTTCTTGTTTCACACTCTAGCTTAGTAAGAGCCTCACATAAAGGCAGCGTATCATATAATGCAGGATAAAAATGAAATTCAAGTTCCTTACTTAGTTTGTCAGCTTCATGCAATAAAGAATTCAGCCTTTCGTGCATCTCGTGTTTCTTCTGTTGCTCTCTAGAAATAATATTCTGGATGATCTCCTCAATTTATTTCTTAACCTCATCACCACGCTTTGCAACATCCTCTGCATTAAACCCACATTCTGCCCACAGCGTCTTACGAATTCTTCAGTGACAGACATATCGAATAGTGCTTCCTCAAAAATCTTATCATCCATCATAAATCATAAACTCTCAACCACTCAGTTATAACAAGAAACTGGGTCTGTAACCACTCGGCCACGACTGCTCGTATCTGAAGCTTCCCTCGAATCGTGAAAAATCCAACCGGTCTGCGCAGAATGTTGACAGGAAACGAACTCTGTGCACTGGTTACGGCAGGGCTACCAGCGCTACGAGACGAGCCATTACGGAAGCGTTAAAAATCTTCGCCCGGACAGGGACTCGAACACTGGACCCTTAGGTTAAAAGCCTAATGCTCTACCGACTGAGCTATCCGGGCTCACGCCCGTTGTGGGTGGAGCGGCTGCAAGCAATGTGAATAATTGGAACGCGTGTGTAGGCGTACTACGGTAATTGCTGGCTTCTGGCGCAACTGGCGACTTCACCGACTTCCCACTGACGCTGGTAGCAGCCCAACAGCGGACCAGTGCCTCTTCTGCCTTTATCCCGGTGCTGACAGTAATTGCATCTTGTGCCTGTTTTCCCCGATTACGTTCGGTTGAAGCTCCGGAAGGAGGGCGACAAACGAAGGTTGGAAGGCCAAAACATGGAGGGACGTGTGCGCAAAAACTTCTCTTCCGGTACCGGGAATCGAACCCTGGCCTCCTGGCTGAAAGCCAGGTATCCTAGCCACTAGACCACACCGGATTTGCTCAATAAACGTGAGATTTACTCCCTCTCCTCCCGCATTTCGTGCTGAATCCGGACTCAGTGGTGTTCTCCGTTTGCGAGCGTATTTGTGCGTGCAGACTGGCATGGCGCACAGCTCGAAACTGACTATTCATTGCAGTTTGCATCATACCAGGGGAGGAGAAAGATCAAAGTTGTACCTTGCCATAATTGGAAGTAAACATTTTGACGCTGAGGCGTGGACTCCTTGGCGATAACAAACGACAATTAAGTTCGTTCCCTAGCAACAGCAACGCCGTTAATTCAGCCATTATGTACAGCAAATTAAATGCGCCGGGTGAGGGTCGAACTCACGACCTTAAGACTATGAGACTTACGCGCTACCTACTGCGCTACCGAGGCACGTTGCAACAAACGTCCCAGGAAACTTGGTAAGTCCCACATATTAGAGATAGACAGTTCGCGCTTTCTCAAGAATCTGCTGTGTTGCTACACGTGCTTTCCCGACTGGCTAGATTAAACTGCTGCCGCAGCTTTTTCAACGGAAAAGGTTACAGTACATCGCCCTTGAGGCACCTGGACACAGCGGCCTGTAGGGCCAGGCCGACGCTAGAGTTCAGAAATAGCACGCGACCGTCCAAGTACGGCCTCTTGCGTGCTGCGTGTTTGGTTCTTCTCACAGCGAATCCTGCTACACATTCCTGAGGCTGACGCAGCTCAAGCGAGCAATCGGCGCGGCGGCATTATAGCGAGAACAGCAAAACGATGCATCGGCCGGGAATCGAACCCGGGCCGCCCGCGTGGTAGGCGAACAACCTACCACTTTTTTAGTAGTTGTTCTCATTTTGTTAGTTGCATTTGTTGGGGGCGGACGTCCGATGACGTCCGTGCTTGCCGAGCACATTCCCGAGCAGCTGTCTGCAGGGAAAGTGGGATTGCCACCCAGCGACATCGGATACGACCGAAAAAAGCGCTACACACGCGGAGTCCCCCACTACACTGCCTTATAGCGACCGCTCATCACTATCGTGTGAGTAACGTTGCGGCCGCGGCGACGAGTCCTGCCCAAAGACGCAGCGTGCGTGGAGGCGCTACCCGAATGCGTGTGGATGCAGCCTCCTACCTCGTAAAGAGCCTACAGCTACTATCACGCCTTCCAAGCAGTTGATCCGGGTTCGATTCCCGGCCACCGAAACGGGCGCAAATTTTCGCGTATGAGTATGTGTGCTGTTAAATCAACGTTTTCTTTCCGTCGTTGCTCCAAGCAGGCCATCCTGTAGTATGTCCCGACTTGTCCCGACTTTGCTCAGCTGACGCGAAAGCTGACGCTTGGAATTCGCCCTTATCAAAAGGGCAGGCGCTATAAACGGCTGTGAGAGGAGAGGTGTGGCGAGGTACCAAAACGACAGGCAAACCGCGAAATTTTCTGCTCCTCCTTCCTAAAGAAAAGAAGAAAAAAACGGACGCAGTCGGTAGGACTCGAGCCTACGCTCCCAGAGGGAATCTGATTTCTAGTCAGACGCCTTAACCACTTTTTTTATCGTATTAAACATTATTAAATATTAATTTTTTGTTACATTTTCTTGATTGCACATTCACTGTTATCAAGTAGGGTTTGTAAACACCACTCTACAGCATAAATACTATACATATACGTAAAACACTGCTGGAGTAGAATACACAATAGAATACAATTTTAACCCTTAAATGCATAGTGTTACATACCTGCAATATGGATTGAAAAATTATTTTGTCCACCTTTAGAGAGAATTTAGTGAACTAACCCAAGTCTTACAGGTGCAACGAAGTATCTCTGATACTTAGTATTAGCTCTTGGCTGTACTGTGGACTTCTGGTAACCTTTTTGGAAGTATGCAGAGAAGTTAGGTGTGAATTTTGCTTAGTTTTCAAAAGGGTGCGATAGGATGCAGCAGCATCAACTTGGCCAAATGTGGGAAGGTTAGTGGTGAGCAGGCAGCAATTTTCTTCATGCTGCCAGCTATGGGAATATGCGCTGTGTCCCTTGTTTTTTTAGGAACATACATCACATTTAAACTGGATGTCCAATTCCTGTTGATCCACTGTAGGGAGTTAAGAGGATAAATTATTACTGTCATTAAGTTTGCTTAATTCTATGAGAACAGTAAATTGTAGCGATTAATAATGCATACAAAATCATATCTGTGATGGTTGAGAAACATGACTATGAATCTGCAGTTAACAATTGGTTCGCACATATAATTGTAAGTTAATGGTTATTCCTGAAGCAGAGACCACAAAAGTCTGTGCAACAAAAAGAAAATCTAATAACACACAAGTTAATTTTCGTAGCTGATGTCAGATGAAGAATAAATTAAATGCTTTAAGTTCTACATGCTACACTTTCAGGGGAACACAGGGAAGATTTCATGGACTGAAGCAGCAGATTGTTCAGTACATGCGAGAAAAGTGGAATAAAGGCTTCCTCATTACTTGAGAAACTAATCAAATGAAGGTGCTGGAAATGAGGAATTTTTCAACTGCATGAGGTGCAGAATTCAAAGCAAGTATGAGCTCGTGCATGGTACTTAACTTCTTCAGACAGATCAATATAATAATAAAAAGTGTCTGTATTTACCTCACTATAAGACAACTCAGAATATAACATGACCCCCTTTCTTTGAAGACGCAACATGTGAATTTTTTGGTATTTAACATATTCTGACTAATATTTGCAAAGTCTAAAGGTAGTTATAGAAAATAAAAATCACTTTGGGATGTGGAACAGTCATAAATAAATATCTTCAGTTAAAAACAATACAAAATGACAATGATACAACTCCACTAACTTAAGATTCACTGAGTACCAAATAAGGTTCTTTTTTGTTTTCATTCATAGTATGTCCATATCAGGAAGAGAAGAAGGCCTAAGTTTTTTATTTGCTTGGCATTCAGTAAATTCAGATGAGTTACGCCTGAGACGAACTGCCATACCAATGTTTCTGCGAGGGGGTTTCATTGGCATTTTTGAAGTCTTTAGAGTAATATGTTGTTTTGTGTTGTTAATGACTCTGAATGCTTCCCTTTCGTTAATTATACTTGAAGGGAGTCCGCTTTCTTGTTGAGCAGCACTCTTTCGTGACTGCAGAACTCAAAGTCTTTGATTGAAAATGGCTGTCTCATCACTTGTTGGTAGAGCATCCTCTACCTTAATCTCTGTAGCTTCTCCAAGACTTGAACACAGTTCTGCCTCCTGCTTTGAAATCTCCAATATTTCTTTCATGAGCGCACACTTCAAGAGAAGAAGTTTTCTTGTTTCACACTCTAGCTTAGTAAGAGCCTCACATAAAGGCAGCGTATCATATAATGCAGGATAAAAATGAAATTCAAGTTCCTTACTTAGTTTGTCAGCTTCATGCAATAAAGAATTCAGCCTTTCGTGCATCTCGTGTTTCTTCTGTTGCTCTCTAGAAATAATATTCTGGATGATCTCCTCAATTTATTTCTTAACCTCATCACCACGCTTTGCAACATCCTCTGCATTAAACCCACATTCTGCCCACAGCGTCTTACGAATTCTTCAGTGACAGACATATCGAATAGTGCTTCCTCAAAAATCTTATCATCCATCATAAATCATAAACTCTCAACCACTCAGTTATAACAAGAAACTGGGTCTGTAACCACTCGGCCACGACTGCTCGTATCTGAAGCTTCCCTCGAATCGTGAAAAATCCAACCGGTCTGCGCAGAATGTTGACAGGAAACGAACTCTGTGCACTGGTTACGGCAGGGCTACCAGCGCTACGAGACGAGCCATTACGGAAGCGTTAAAAATCTTCGCCCGGACAGGGACTCGAACACTGGACCCTTAGGTTAAAAGCCTAATGCTCTACCGACTGAGCTATCCGGGCTCACGCCCGTTGTGGGTGGAGCGGCTGCAAGCAATGTGAATAATTGGAACGCGTGTGTAGGCGTACTACGGTAATTGCTGGCTTCTGGCGCAACTGGCGACTTCACCGACTTCCCACTGACGCTGGTAGCAGCCCAACAGCGGACCAGTGCCTCTTCTGCCTTTATCCCGGTGCTGACAGTAATTGCATCTTGTGCCTGTTTTCCCCGATTACGTTCGGTTGAAGCTCCGGAAGGAGGGCGACAAACGAAGGTTGGAAGGCCAAAACATGGAGGGACGTGTGCGCAAAAACTTCTCTTCCGGTACCGGGAATCGAACCCTGGCCTCCTGGCTGAAAGCCAGGTATCCTAGCCACTAGACCACACCGGATTTGCTCAATAAACGTGAGATTTACTCCCTCTCCTCCCGCATTTCGTGCTGAATCCGGACTCAGTGGTGTTCTCCGTTTGCGAGCGTATTTGTGCGTGCAGACTGGCATGGCGCACAGCTCGAAACTGACTATTCATTGCAGTTTGCATCATACCAGGGGAGGAGAAAGATCAAAGTTGTACCTTGCCATAATTGGAAGTAAACATTTTGACGCTGAGGCGTGGACTCCTTGGCGATAACAAACGACAATTAAGTTCGTTCCCTAGCAACAGCAACGCCGTTAATTCAGCCATTATGTACAGCAAATTAAATGCGCCGGGTGAGGGTCGAACTCACGACCTTAAGACTATGAGACTTACGCGCTACCTACTGCGCTACCGAGGCACGTTGCAACAAACGTCCCAGGAAACTTGGTAAGTCCCACATATTAGAGATAGACAGTTCGCGCTTTCTCAAGAATCTGCTGTGTTGCTACACGTGCTTTCCCGACTGGCTAGATTAAACTGCTGCCGCAGCTTTTTCAACGGAAAAGGTTACAGTACATCGCCCTTGAGGCACCTGGACACAGCGGCCTGTAGGGCCAGGCCGACGCTAGAGTTCAGAAATAGCACGCGACCGTCCAAGTACGGCCTCTTGCGTGCTGCGTGTTTGGTTCTTCTCACAGCGAATCCTGCTACACATTCCTGAGGCTGACGCAGCTCAAGCGAGCAATCGGCGCGGCGGCATTATAGCGAGAACAGCAAAACGATGCATCGGCCGGGAATCGAACCCGGGCCGCCCGCGTGGTAGGCGAACAACCTACCACTTTTTTAGTAGTTGTTCTCATTTTGTTAGTTGCATTTGTTGGGGGCGGACGTCCGATGACGTCCGTGCTTGCCGAGCACATTCCCGAGCAGCTGTCTGCAGGGAAAGTGGGATTGCCACCCAGCGACATCGGATACGACCGAAAAAAGCGCTACACACGCGGAGTCCCCCACTACACTGCCTTATAGCGACCGCTCATCACTATCGTGTGAGTAACGTTGCGGCCGCGGCGACGAGTCCTGCCCAAAGACGCAGCGTGCGTGGAGGCGCTACCCGAATGCGTGTGGATGCAGCCTCCTACCTCGTAAAGAGCCTACAGCTACTATCACGCCTTCCAAGCAGTTGATCCGGGTTCGATTCCCGGCCACCGAAACGGGCGCAAATTTTCGCGTATGAGTATGTGTACTGTTAATTCAACGTTTTCTTTCCGTCGTTGCTCCAAGCAGGCCATCCTGTAGTATGTCCCGACTTGTCCCGACTTTGCTCGGCTGACGCGAAAGCTGACGCTTGGAATTCGCCCTTATCAAAAGGGCAGGCGCTATAAACGGCTGTGAGAGGAGAGGTGTGGCGAGGTACCAAAACGACAGGCAAACCGCGAAATTTTCTGCTCCTCCTTCCTAAAGAAAAGAAGAAAAAAACGGACGCAGTCGGTAGGACTCGAGCCTACGCTCCCAGAGGGAATCTGATTTCTAGTCAGACGCCTTAACCACTTTTTTTATCGTATTAAACATTATTAAATATTAATTTTTTGTTACATTTTCTTGATTGCACATTCACTGTTATCAAGTAGGGTTTGTAAACACCACTCTACAGCATAAATACTATACATATACGTAAAACACTGCTGGAGTAGAATACACAATAGAATACAATTTTAACCCTTAAATGCATAGTGTTACATACCTGCAATATGGATTGAAAAATTATTTTGTCCACCTTTAGAGAGAATTTAGTGAACTAACCCAAGTCTTACAGGTGCAACGAAGTATCTCTGATACTTAGTATTAGCTCTTGGCTGTACTGTGGACTTCTGGTAACCTTTTTGGAAGTATGCAGAGAAGTTAGGTGTGAATTTTGCTTAGTTTTCAAAAGGGTGCGATAGGATGCAGCAGCATCAACTTGGCCAAATGTGGGAAGGTTAGTGGTGAGCAGGCAGCAATTTTCTTCATGCTGCCAGCTATGGGAATATGCGCTGTGTCCCTTGTTTTTTTAGGAACATACATCACATTTAAACTGGATGTCCAATTCCTGTTGATCCACTGTAGGGAGTTAAGAGGATAAATTATTACTGTCATTAAGTTTGCTTAATTCTATGAGAACAGTAAATTGTAGCGATTAATAATGCATACAAAATCATATCTGTGATGGTTGAGAAACATGACTATGAATCTGCAGTTAACAATTGGTTCGCACATATAATTGTAAGTTAATGGTTATTCCTGAAGCAGAGACCACAAAAGTCTGTGCAACAAAAAGAAAATCTAATAACACACAAGTTAATTTTCGTAGCTGATGTCAGATGAAGAATAAATTAAATGCTTTAAGTTCTACATGCTACACTTTCAGGGGAACACAGGGAAGATTTCATGGACTGAAGCAGCAGATTGTTCAGTACATGCGAGAAAAGTGGAATAAAGGCTTCCTCATTACTTGAGAAACTAATCAAATGAAGGTGCTGGAAATGAGGAATTTTTCAACTGCATGAGGTGCAGAATTCAAAGCAAGTATGAGCTCGTGCATGGTACTTAACTTCTTCAGACAGATCAATATAATAATAAAAAGTGTCTGTATTTACCTCACTATAAGACAACTCAGAATATAACATGACCCCCTTTCTTTGAAGACGCAACATGTGAATTTTTTGGTATTTAACATATTCTGACTAATATTTGCAAAGTCTAAAGGTAGTTATAGAAAATAAAAATCACTTTGGGATGTGGAACAGTCATAAATAAATATCTTCAGTTAAAAACAATACAAAATGACAATGATACAACTCCACTAACTTAAGATTCACTGAGTACCAAATAAGGTTCTTTTTTGTTTTCATTCATAGTATGTCCATATCAGGAAGAGAAGAAGGCCTAAGTTTTTTATTTGCTTGGCATTCAGTAAATTCAGATGAGTTACGCCTGAGACGAACTGCCATACCAATGTTTCTGCGAGGGGGTTTCATTGGAATTTTTGAAGTCTTTAGAGTAATATGTTGTTTTGTGTTGTTAATGACTCTGAATGCTTCCCTTTCGTTAATTATACTTGAAGGGAGTCCGCTTTCTTGTTGAGCAGCACTCTTTCGTGACTGCAGAACTCAAAGTCTTTGATTGAAAATGGCTGTCTCATCACTTGTTGGTAGAGCATCCTCTACCTTAATCTCTGTAGCTTCTCCAAGACTTGAACACAGTTCTGCCTCCTGCTTTGAAATCTCCAATATTTCTTTCATGAGCGCACACTTCAAGAGAAGAAGTTTTCTTGTTTCACACTCTAGCTTAGTAAGAGCCTCACATAAAGGCAGCGTATCATATAATGCAGGATAAAAATGAAATTCAAGTTCCTTACTTAGTTTGTCAGCTTCATGCAATAAAGAATTCAGCCTTTCGTGCATCTCGTGTTTCTTCTGTTGCTCTCTAGAAATAATATTCTGGATGATCTCCTCAATTTATTTCTTAACCTCATCACCACGCTTTGCAACATCCTCTGCATTAAACCCACATTCTGCCCACAGCGTCTTACGAATTCTTCAGTGACAGACATATCGAATAGTGCTTCCTCAAAAATCTTATCATCCATCATAAATCATAAACTCTCAACCACTCAGTTATAACAAGAAACTGGGTCTGTAACCACTCGGCCACGACTGCTCGTATCTGAAGCTTCCCTCGAATCGTGAAAAATCCAACCGGTCTGCGCAGAATGTTGACAGGAAACGAACTCTGTGCACTGGTTACGGCAGGGCTACCAGCGCTACGAGACGAGCCATTACGGAAGCGTTAAAAATCTTCGCCCGGACAGGGACTCGAACACTGGACCCTTAGGTTAAAAGCCTAATGCTCTACCGACTGAGCTATCCGGGCTCACGCCCGTTGTGGGTGGAGCGGCTGCAAGCAATGTGAATAATTGGAACGCGTGTGTAGGCGTACTACGGTAATTGCTGGCTTCTGGCGCAACTGGCGACTTCACCGACTTCCCACTGACGCTGGTAGCAGCCCAACAGCGGACCAGTGCCTCTTCTGCCTTTATCCCGGTGCTGACAGTAATTGCATCTTGTGCCTGTTTTCCCCGATTACGTTCGGTTGAAGCTCCGGAAGGAGGGCGACAAACGAAGGTTGGAAGGCCAAAACATGGAGGGACGTGTGCGCAAAAACTTCTCTTCCGGTACCGGGAATCGAACCCTGGCCTCCTGGCTGAAAGCCAGGTATCCTAGCCACTAGACCACACCGGATTTGCTCAATAAACGTGAGATTTACTCCCTCTCCTCCCGCATTTCGTGCTGAATCCGGACTCAGTGGTGTTCTCCGTTTGCGAGCGTATTTGTGCGTGCAGACTGGCATGGCGCACAGCTCGAAACTGACTATTCATTGCAGTTTGCATCATACCAGGGGAGGAGAAAGATCAAAGTTGTACCTTGCCATAATTGGAAGTAAACATTTTGACGCTGAGGCGTGGACTCCTTGGCGATAACAAACGACAATTAAGTTCGTTCCCTAGCAACAGCAACGCCGTTAATTCAGCCATTATGTACAGCAAATTAAATGCGCCGGGTGAGGGTCGAACTCACGACCTTAAGACTATGAGACTTACGCGCTACCTACTGCGCTACCGAGGCACGTTGCAACAAACGTCCCAGGAAACTTGGTAAGTCCCACATATTAGAGATAGACAGTTCGCGCTTTCTCAAGAATCTGCTGTGTTGCTACACGTGCTTTCCCGACTGGCTAGATTAAACTGCTGCCGCAGCTTTTTCAACGGAAAAGGTTACAGTACATCGCCCTTGAGGCACCTGGACACAGCGGCCTGTAGGGCCAGGCCGACGCTAGAGTTCAGAAATAGCACGCGACCGTCCAAGTACGGCCTCTTGCGTGCTGCGTGTTTGGTTCTTCTCACAGCGAATCCTGCTACACATTCCTGAGGCTGACGCAGCTCAAGCGAGCAATCGGCGCGGCGGCATTATAGCGAGAACAGCAAAACGATGCATCGGCCGGGAATCGAACCCGGGCCGCCCGCGTGGTAGGCGAACAACCTACCACTTTTTTAGTAGTTGTTCTCATTTTGTTAGTTGCATTTGTTGGGGGCGGACGTCCGATGACGTCCGTGCTTGCCGAGCACATTCCCGAGCAGCTGTCTGCAGGGAAAGTGGGATTGCCACCCAGCGACATCGGATACGACCGAAAAAAGCGCTACACACGCGGAGTCCCCCACTACACTGCCTTATAGCGACCGCTCATCACTATCGTGTGAGTAACGTTGCGGCCGCGGCGACGAGTCCTGCCCAAAGACGCAGCGTGCGTGGAGGCGCTACCCGAATGCGTGTGGATGCAGCCTCCTACCTCGTAAAGAGCCTACAGCTACTATCACGCCTTCCAAGCAGTTGATCCGGGTTCGATTCCCGGCCACCGAAACGGGCGCAAATTTTCGCGTATGAGTATGTGTGCTGTTAAATCAACGTTTTCTTTCCGTCGTTGCTCCAAGCAGGCCATCCTGTAGTATGTCCCGACTTGTCCCGACTTTGCTCGGCTGACGCGAAAGCTGACGCTTGGAATTCGCCCTTATCAAAAGGGCAGGCGCTATAAACGGCTGTGAGAGGAGAGGTGTGGCGAGGTACCAAAACGACAGGCAAACCGCGAAATTTTCTGCTCCTCCTTCCTAAAGAAAAGAAGAAAAAAACGGACGCAGTCGGTAGGACTCGAGCCTACGCTCCCAGAGGGAATCTGATTTCTAGTCAGACGCCTTAACCACTTTTTTTATCGTATTAAACATTATTAAATATTAATTTTTTGTTACATTTTCTTGATTGCACATTCACTGTTATCAAGTAGGGTTTGTAAACACCACTCTACAGCATAAATACTATACATATACGTAAAACACTGCTGGAGTAGAATACACAATAGAATACAATTTTAACCCTTAAATGCATAGTGTTACATACCTGCAATATGGATTGAAAAATTATTTTGTCCACCTTTAGAGAGAATTTAGTGAACTAACCCAAGTCTTACAGGTGCAACGAAGTATCTCTGATACTTAGTATTAGCTTTTGGCTGTACTGTGGACTTCTGGTAACCTTTTTGGAAGTATGCAGAGAAGTTAGGTGTGAATTTTGCTTAGTTTTCAAAAGGGTGCGATAGGATGCAGCAGCATCAACTTGGCCAAATGTGGGAAGGTTAGTGGTGAGCAGGCAGCAATTTTCTTCATGCTGCCAGCTATGGGAATATGCGCTGTGTCCCTTGTTTTTTTAGGAACATACATCACATTTAAACTGGATGTCCAATTCCTGTTGATCCACTGTAGGGAGTTAAGAGGATAAATTATTACTGTCATTAAGTTTGCTTAATTCTATGAGAACAGTAAATTGTAGCGATTAATAATGGATACAAAATCATATCTGTGATGGTTGAGATACATGACTCTATGAATCTGCAGTTAACAATTGGTTCGCACATATAATTGTAAGTTAATGGTTATTCCTGAAGCAGAGACCACAAAAGTCTGTGCAACAAAAAGAAAATCTAATAACACACAAGTTAATTTTCGTAGCTGATGTCAGATGAAGAATAAATTAAATGCTTTAAGTTCTACATGCTACACTTTCAGGGGAACACAGGGAAGATTTCATGGACTGAAGCAGCAGATTGTTCAGTACATGCGAGAAAAGTGGAATAAAGGCTTCCTCATTACTTGAGAAACTAATCAAATGAAGGTGCTGGAAATGAGGAATTTTTCAACTGCATGAGGTGCAGAATTCAAAGCAAGTATGAGCTCGTGCATGGTACTTAACTTCTTCAGACAGATCAATATAATAATAAAAAGTGTCTGTATTTACCTCACTATAAGACAACTCAGAATATAACATGACCCCCTTTCTTTGAAGACGCAACATGTGAATTTTTTGGTATTTAACATATTCTGACTAATATTTGCAAAGTCTAAAGGTAGTTATAGAAAATAAAAATCACTTTGGGATGTGGAACAGTCATAAATAAATATCTTCAGTTAAAAACAATACAAAATGACAATGATACAACTCCACTAACTTAAGATTCACTGAGTACCAAATAAGGTTCTTTTTTGTTTTCATTCATAGTATGTCCATATCAGGAAGAGAAGAAGGCCTAAGTTTTTTATTTGCTTGGCATTCAGTAAATTCAGATGAGTTACGCCTGAGACGAACTGCCATACCAATGTTTCTGCGAGGGGGTTTCATTGGCATTTTTGAAGTCTTTAGAGTAATATGTTGTTTTGTGTTGTTAATGACTCTGAATGCTTCCCTTTCGTTAATTATACTTGAAGGGAGTCCGCTTTCTTGTTGAGCAGCACTCTTTCGTGACTGCAGAACTCAAAGTCTTTGATTGAAAATGGCTGTCTCATCACTTGTTGGTAGAGCATCCTCTACCTTAATCTCTGTAGCTTCTCCAAGACTTGAACACAGTTCTGCCTCCTGCTTTGAAATCTCCAATATTTCTTTCATGAGCGCACACTTCAAGAGAAGAAGTTTTCTTGTTTCACACTCTAGCTTAGTAAGAGCCTCACATAAAGGCAGCGTATCATATAATGCAGGATAAAAATGAAATTCAAGTTCCTTACTTAGTTTGTCAGCTTCATGCAATAAAGAATTCAGCCTTTCGTGCATCTCGTGTTTCTTCTGTTGCTCTCTAGAAATAATATTCTGGATGATCTCCTCAATTTATTTCTTAACCTCATCACCACGCTTTGCAACATCCTCTGCATTAAACCCACATTCTGCCCACAGCGTCTTACGAATTCTTCAGTGACAGACATATCGAATAGTGCTTCCTCAAAAATCTTATCATCCATCATAAATCATAAACTCTCAACCACTCAGTTATAACAAGAAACTGGGTCTGTAACCACTCGGCCACGACTGCTCGTATCTGAAGCTTCCCTCGAATCGTGAAAAATCCAACCGGTCTGCGCAGAATGTTGACAGGAAACGAACTCTGTGCACTGGTTACGGCAGGGCTACCAGCGCTACGAGACGAGCCATTACGGAAGCGTTAAAAATCTTCGCCCGGACAGGGACTCTAACACTGGACCCTTAGGTTAAAAGCCTAATGCTCTACCGACTGAGCTATCCGGGCTCACGCCCGTTGTGGGTGGAGCGGCTGCAAGCAATGTGAATAATTGGAACGCGTGTGTAGGCGTACTACGGTAATTGCTGGCTTCTGGCGCAACTGGCGACTTCACCGACTTCCCACTGACGCTGGTAGCAGCCCAACAGCGGACCAGTGCCTCTTCTGCCTTTATCCCGGTGCTGACAGTAATTGCATCTTGTGCCTGTTTTCCCCGATTACGTTCGGTTGAAGCTCCGGAAGGAGGGCGACAAACGAAGGTTGGAAGGCCAAAACATGGAGGGACGTGTGCGCAAAAACTTCTCTTCCGGTACCGGGAATCGAACCCTGGCCTTCTGGCTGAAAGCCAGGTATCCTAGCCACTAGACCACACCGGATTTGCTCAATAAACGTGAGATTTACTCCCTCTCCTCCCGCATTTCGTGCTGAATCCGGACTCAGTGGTGTTCTCCGTTTGCGAGCGTATTTGTGCGTGCAGACTGGCATGGCGCACAGCTCGAAACTGACTATTCATTGCAGTTTGCATCATACCAGGGGAGGAGAAAGATCAAAGTTGTACCTTGCCATAATTGGAAGTAAACATTTTGACGCTGAGGCGTGGACTCCTTGGCGATAACAAACGACAATTAAGTTCGTTCCCTAGCAACAGCAACGCCGTTAATTCAGCCATTATGTACAGCAAATTAAATGCGCCGGGTGAGGGTCGAACTCACGACCTTAAGACTATGAGACTTACGCGCTACCTACTGCGCTACCGAGGCACGTTGCAACAAACGTCCCAGGAAACTTGGTAAGTCCCACATATTAGAGATAGACAGTTCGCGCTTTCTCAAGAATCTGCTGTGTTGCTACACGTGCTTTCCCGACTGGCTAGATTAAACTGCTGCCGCAGCTTTTTCAACGGAAAAGGTTACAGTACATCGCCCTTGAGGCACCTGGACACAGCGGCCTGTAGGGCCAGGCCGACGCTAGAGTTCAGAAATAGCACGCGACCGTCCAAGTACGGCCTCTTGCGTGCTGCGTGTTTGGTTCTTCTCACAGCGAATCCTGCTACACATTCCTGAGGCTGACGCAGCTCAAGCGAGCAATCGGCGCGGCGGCATTATAGCGAGAACAGCAAAACGATGCATCGGCCGGGAATCGAACCCGGGCCGCCCGCGTGGTAGGCGAACAACCTACCACTTTTTTAGTAGTTGTTCTCATTTTGTTAGTTGCATTTGTTGGGGGCGGACGTCCGATGACGTCCGTGCTTGCCGAGCACATTCCCGAGCAGCTGTCTGCAGGGAAAGTGGGATTGCCACCCAGCGACATCGGATACGACCGAAAAAAGCGCTACACACGCGGAGTCCCCCACTACACTGCCTTATAGCGACCGCTCATCACTATCGTGTGAGTAACGTTGCGGCCGCGGCGACGAGTCCTGCCCAAAGACGCAGCGTGCGTGGAGGCGCTACCCGAATGCGTGTGGATGCAGCCTCCTACCTCGTAAAGAGCCTACAGCTACTATCACGCCTTCCAAGCAGTTGATCCGGGTTCGATTCCCGGCCACCGAAACGGGCGCAAATTTTCGCGTATGAGTATGTGTGCTGTTAAATCAACGTTTTCTTTCCGTCGTTGCTCCAAGCAGGCCATCCTGTAGTATGTCCCGACTTGTCCCGACTTTGCTCGGCTGACGCGAAAGCTGACGCTTGGAATTCGCCCTTATCAAAAGGGCAGGCGCTATAAACGGCTGTGAGAGGAGAGGTGTGGCGAGGTACCAAAACGACAGGCAAACCGCGAAATTTTCTGCTCCTCCTTCCTAAAGAAAAGAAGAAAAAAACGGACGCAGTCGGTAGGACTCGAGCCTACGCTCCCAGAGGGAATCTGATTTCTAGTCAGACGCCTTAACCACTTTTTTTATCGTATTAAACATTATTAAATATTAATTTTTTGTTACATTTTCTTGATTGCACATTCACTGTTATCAAGTAGGGTTTGTAAACACCACTCTACAGCATAAATACTATACATATACGTAAAACACTGCTGGAGTAGAATACACAATAGAATACAATTTTAACCCTTAAATGCATAGTGTTACATACCTGCAATATGGATTGAAAAATTATTTTGTCCACCTTTAGAGAGAATTTAGTGAACTAACCCAAGTCTTACAGGTGCAACGAAGTATCTCTGATACTTAGTATTAGCTTTTGGCTGTACTGTGGACTTCTGGTAACCTTTTTGGAAGTATGCAGAGAAGTTAGGTGTGAATTTTGCTTAGTTTTCAAAAGGGTGCGATAGGATGCAGCAGCATCAACTTGGCCAAATGTGGGAAGGTTAGTGGTGAGCAGGCAGCAATTTTCTTCATGCTGCCAGCTATGGGAATATGCGCTGTGTCCCTTGTTTTTTTAGGAACATACATCACATTTAAACTGGATGTCCAATTCCTGTTGATCCACTGTAGGGAGTTAAGAGGATAAATTATTACTGTCATTAAGTTTGCTTAATTCTATGAGAACAGTAAATTGTAGCGATTAATAATGGATACAAAATCATATCTGTGATGGTTGAGATACATGACTCTATGAATCTGCAGTTAACAATTGGTTCGCACATATAATTGTAAGTTAATGGTTATTCCTGAAGCAGAGACCACAAAAGTCTGTGCAACAAAAAGAAAATCTAATAACACACAAGTTAATTTTCGTAGCTGATGTCAGATGAAGAATAAATTAAATGCTTTAAGTTCTACATGCTACACTTTCAGGGGAACACAGGGAAGATTTCATGGACTGAAGCAGCAGATTGTTCAGTACATGCGAGAAAAGTGGAATAAAGGCTTCCTCATTACTTGAGAAACTAATCAAATGAAGGTGCTGGAAATGAGGAATTTTTCAACTGCATGAGGTGCAGAATTCAAAGCAAGTATGAGCTCGTGCATGGTACTTAACTTCTTCAGACAGATCAATATAATAATAAAAAGTGTCTGTATTTACCTCACTATAAGACAACTCAGAATATAACATGACCCCCTTTCTTTGAAGACGCAACATGTGAATTTTTTGGTATTTAACATATTCTGACTAATATTTGCAAAGTCTAAAGGTAGTTATAGAAAATAAAAATCACTTTGGGATGTGGAACAGTCATAAATAAATATCTTCAGTTAAAAACAATACAAAATGACAATGATACAACTCCACTAACTTAAGATTCACTGAGTACCAAATAAGGTTCTTTTTTGTTTTCATTCATAGTATGTCCATATCAGGAAGAGAAGAAGGCCTAAGTTTTTTATTTGCTTGGCATTCAGTAAATTCAGATGAGTTACGCCTGAGACGAACTGCCATACCAATGTTTCTGCGAGGGGGTTTCATTGGCATTTTTGAAGTCTTTAGAGTAATATGTTGTTTTGTGTTGTTAATGACTCTGAATGCTTCCCTTTCGTTAATTATACTTGAAGGGAGTCCGCTTTCTTGTTGAGCAGCACTCTTTCGTGACTGCAGAACTCAAAGTCTTTGATTGAAAATGGCTGTCTCATCACTTGTTGGTAGAGCATCCTCTACCTTAATCTCTGTAGCTTCTCCAAGACTTGAACACAGTTCTGCCTCCTGCTTTGAAATCTCCAATATTTCTTTCATGAGCGCACACTTCAAGAGAAGAAGTTTTCTTGTTTCACACTCTAGCTTAGTAAGAGCCTCACATAAAGGCAGCGTATCATATAATGCAGGATAAAAATGAAATTCAAGTTCCTTACTTAGTTTGTCAGCTTCATGCAATAAAGAATTCAGCCTTTCGTGCATCTCGTGTTTCTTCTGTTGCTCTCTAGAAATAATATTCTGGATGATCTCCTCAATTTATTTCTTAACCTCATCACCACGCTTTGCAACATCCTCTGCATTAAACCCACATTCTGCCCACAGCGTCTTACGAATTCTTCAGTGACAGACATATCGAATAGTGCTTCCTCAAAAATCTTATCATCCATCATAAATCATAAACTCTCAACCACTCAGTTATAACAAGAAACTGGGTCTGTAACCACTCGGCCACGACTGCTCGTATCTGAAGCTTCCCTCGAATCGTGAAAAATCAACCGGTCTGCGCAGAATGTTGACAGGAAACGAACTCTGTGCACTGGTTACGGCAGGGCTACCAGCGCTACGAGACGAGCCATTACGGAAGCGTTAAAAATCTTCGCCCGGACAGGGACTCTAACACTGGACCCTTAGGTTAAAAGCCTAATGCTCTACCGACTGAGCTATCCGGGCTCACGCCCGTTGTGGGTGGAGCGGCTGCAAGCAATGTGAATAATTGGAACGCGTGTGTAGGCGTACTACGGTAATTGCTGGCTTCTGGCGCAACTGGCGACTTCACCGACTTCCCACTGACGCTGGTAGCAGCCCAACAGCGGACCAGTGCCTCTTCTGCCTTTATCCCGGTGCTGACAGTAATTGCATCTTGTGCCTGTTTTCCCCCGATTACGTTCGGTTGAAGCTCCGGAAGGAGGGCGACAAACGAAGGTTGGAAGGCCAAAACATGGAGGGACGTGTGCGCAAAAACTTCTCTTCCGGTACCGGGAATCGAACCCTGGCCTTCTGGCTGAAAGCCAGGTATCCTAGCCACTAGACCACACCGGATTTGCTCAATAAACGTGAGATTTACTCCCTCTCCTCCCGCATTTCGTGCTGAATCCGGACTCAGTGGTGTTCTCCGTTTGCGAGCGTATTTGTGCGTGCAGACTGGCATGGCGCACAGCTCGAAACTGACTATTCATTGCAGTTTGCATCATACCAGGGGAGGAGAAAGATCAAAGTTGTACCTTGCCATAATTGGAAGTAAACATTTTGACGCTGAGGCGTGGACTCCTTGGCGATAACAAACGACAATTAAGTTCGTTCCCTAGCAACAGCAACGCCGTTAATTCAGCCATTATGTACAGCAAATTAAATGCGCCGGGTGAGGGTCGAACTCACGACCTTAAGACTATGAGACTTACGCGCTACCTACTGCGCTACCGAGGCACGTTGCAACAAACGTCCCAGGAAACTTGGTAAGTCCCACATATTAGAGATAGACAGTTCGCGCTTTCTCAAGAATCTGCTGTGTTGCTACACGTGCTTTCCCGACTGGCTAGATTAAACTGCTGCCGCAGCTTTTTCAACGGAAAAGGTTACAGTACATCGCCCTTGAGGCACCTGGACACAGCGGCCTGTAGGGCCAGGCCGACGCTAGAGTTCAGAAATAGCACGCGACCGTCCAAGTACGGCCTCTTGCGTGCTGCGTGTTTGGTTCTTCTCACAGCGAATCCTGCTACACATTCCTGAGGCTGACGCAGCTCAAGCGAGCAATCGGCGCGGCGGCATTATAGCGAGAACAGCAAAACGATGCATCGGCCGGGAATCGAACCCGGGCCGCCCGCGTGGTAGGCGAACAACCTACCACTTTTTTAGTAGTTGTTCTCATTTTGTTAGTTGCATTTGTTGGGGGCGGACGTCCGATGACGTCCGTGCTTGCCGAGCACATTCCCGAGCAGCTGTCTGCAGGGAAAGTGGGATTGCCACCCAGCGACATCGGATACGACCGAAAAAAGCGCTACACACGCGGAGTCCCCCCACTACACTGCCTTATAGCGACCGCTCATCACTATCGTGTGAGTAACGTTGCGGCCGCGGCGACGAGTCCTGCCCAAAGACGCAGCGTGCGTGGAGGCGCTACCCGAATGCGTGTGGATGCAGCCTCCTACCTCGTAAAGAGCCTACAGCTACTATCACGCCTTCCAAGCAGTTGATCCGGGTTCGATTCCCGGCCACCGAAACGGGCGCAAATTTTCGCGTATGAGTATGTGTGCTGTTAAATCAACGTTTTCTTTCCGTCGTTGCTCCAAGCAGGCCCATCCTGTAGTATGTCCCGACTTGTCCCGACTTTGCTCGGCTGACGCGAAAGCTGACGCTTGGAATTCGCCCTTATCAAAAGGGCAGGCGCTATAAACGGCTGTGAGAGGAGAGGTGTGGCGAGGTACCAAAACGACAGGCAAACCGCGAAATTTTCTGCTCCTCCTTCCTAAAGAAAAGAAGAAAAAAACGGACGCAGTCGGTAGGACTCGAGCCTACGCTCCCAGAGGGAATCTGATTTCTAGTCAGACGCCTTAACCACTTTTTTTATCGTATTAAACATTATTAAATATTAATTTTTTGTTACATTTTCTTGATTGCACATTCACTGTTATCAAGTAGGGTTTGTAAACACCACTCTACAGCATAAATACTATACATATACGTAAAACACTGCTGGAGTAGAATACACAATAGAATACAATTTTAACCCTTAAATGCATAGTGTTACATACCTGCAATATGGATTGAAAAATTATTTTGTCCACCTTTAGAGAGAATTTAGTGAACTAACCCAAGTCTTACAGGTGCAACGAAGTATCTCTGATACTTAGTATTAGCTTTTGGCTGTACTGTGGACTTCTGGTAACCTTTTTGGAAGTATGCAGAGAAGTTAGGTGTGAATTTTGCTTAGTTTTCAAAAGGGTGCGATAGGATGCAGCAGCATCAACTTGGCCAAATGTGGGAAGGTTAGTGGTGAGCAGGCAGCAATTTTCTTCATGCTGCCAGCTATGGGAATATGCGCTGTGTCCCTTGTTTTTTTAGGAACATACATCACATTTAAACTGGATGTCCAATTCCTGTTGATCCACTGTAGGGAGTTAAGAGGATAAATTATTACTGTCATTAAGTTTGCTTAATTCTATGAGAACAGTAAATTGTAGCGATTAATAATGGATACAAAATCATATCTGTGATGGTTGAGATACATGACTCTATGAATCTGCAGTTAACAATTGGTTCGCACATATAATTGTAAGTTAATGGTTATTCCTGAAGCAGAGACCACAAAAGTCTGTGCAACAAAAAGAAAATCTAATAACACACAAGTTAATTTTCGTAGCTGATGTCAGATGAAGAATAAATTAAATGCTTTAAGTTCTACATGCTACACTTTCAGGGGAACACAGGGAAGATTTCATGGACTGAAGCAGCAGATTGTTCAGTACATGCGAGAAAAGTGGAATAAAGGCTTCCTCATTACTTGAGAAACTAATCAAATGAAGGTGCTGGAAATGAGGAATTTTTCAACTGCATGAGGTGCAGAATTCAAAGCAAGTATGAGCTCGTGCATGGTACTTAACTTCTTCAGACAGATCAATATAATAATAAAAAGTGTCTGTATTTACCTCACTATAAGACAACTCAGAATATAACATGACCCCCTTTCTTTGAAGACGCAACATGTGAATTTTTTGGTATTTAACATATTCTGACTAATATTTGCAAAGTCTAAAGGTAGTTATAGAAAATAAAAATCACTTTGGGATGTGGAACAGTCATAAATAAATATCTTCAGTTAAAAACAATACAAAATGACAATGATACAACTCCACTAACTTAAGATTCACTGAGTACCAAATAAGGTTCTTTTTTGTTTTCATTCATAGTATGTCCATATCAGGAAGAGAAGAAGGCCTAAGTTTTTTATTTGCTTGGCATTCAGTAAATTCAGATGAGTTACGCCTGAGACGAACTGCCATACCAATGTTTCTGCGAGGGGGTTTCATTGGCATTTTTGAAGTCTTTAGAGTAATATGTTGTTTTGTGTTGTTAATGACTCTGAATGCTTCCCTTTCGTTAATTATACTTGAAGGGAGTCCGCTTTCTTGTTGAGCAGCACTCTTTCGTGACTGCAGAACTCAAAGTCTTTGATTGAAAATGGCTGTCTCATCACTTGTTGGTAGAGCATCCTCTACCTTAATCTCTGTAGCTTCTCCAAGACTTGAACACAGTTCTGCCTCCTGCTTTGAAATCTCCAATATTTCTTTCATGAGCGCACACTTCAAGAGAAGAAGTTTTCTTGTTTCACACTCTAGCTTAGTAAGAGCCTCACATAAAGGCAGCGTATCATATAATGCAGGATAAAAATGAAATTCAAGTTCCTTACTTAGTTTGTCAGCTTCATGCAATAAAGAATTCAGCCTTTCGTGCATCTCGTGTTTCTTCTGTTGCTCTCTAGAAATAATATTCTGGATGATCTCCTCAATTTATTTCTTAACCTCATCACCACGCTTTGCAACATCCTCTGCATTAAACCCACATTCTGCCCACAGCGTCTTACGAATTCTTCAGTGACAGACATATCGAATAGTGCTTCCTCAAAAATCTTATCATCCATCATAAATCATAAACTCTCAACCACTCAGTTATAACAAGAAACTGGGTCTGTAACCACCGGCCACGACTGCTCGTATCTGAAGCTTCCCTCGAATCGTGAAAAATCCAACCGGTCTGCGCAGAATGTTGACAGGAAACGAACTCTGTGCACTGGTTACGGCAGGGCTACCAGCGCTACGAGACGAGCCATTACGGAAGCGTTAAAAATCTTCGCCCGGACAGGGACTCTAACACTGGACCCTTAGGTTAAAAGCCTAATGCTCTACCGACTGAGCTATCCGGGCTCACGCCCGTTGTGGGTGGAGCGGCTGCAAGCAATGTGAATAATTGGAACGCGTGTGTAGGCGTACTACGGTAATTGCTGGCTTCTGGCGCAACTGGCGACTTCACCGACTTCCCACTGACGCTGGTAGCAGCCCAACAGCGGACAGTGCCTCTTCTGCCTTTATCCCGGTGCTGACAGTAATTGCATCTTGTGCCTGTTTTCCCCGATTACGTTCGGTTGAAGCTCCGGAAGGAGGGGCGACAAACGAAGGTTGGAAGGCCAAAACATGGAGGGACGTGTGCGCAAAAACTTCTCTTCCGGTACCGGGAATCGAACCCTGGCCTTCTGGCTGAAAGCCAGGTATCCTAGCCACTAGACCACACCGGATTTGCTCAATAAACGTGAGATTTACTCCCTCTCCTCCCGCATTTCGTGCTGAATCCGGACTCAGTGGTGTTCTCCGTTTGCGAGCGTATTTGTGCGTGCAGACTGGCATGGCGCACAGCTCGAAACTGACTATTCATTGCAGTTTGCATCATACCAGGGGAGGAGAAAGATCAAAGTTGTACCTTGCCATAATTGGAAGTAAACATTTTGACGCTGAGGCGTGGACTCCTTGGCGATAACAAACGACAATTAAGTTCGTTCCCTAGCAACAGCAACGCCGTTAATTCAGCCATTATGTACAGCAAATTAAATGCGCCGGGTGAGGGTCGAACTCACGACCTTAAGACTATGAGACTTACGCGCTACCTACTGCGCTACCGAGGCACGTTGCAACAAACGTCCCAGGAAACTTGGTAAGTCCCACATATTAGAGATAGACAGTTCGCGCTTTCTCAAGAATCTGCTGTGTTGCTACACGTGCTTTCCCGACTGGCTAGATTAAACTGCTGCCGCAGCTTTTTCAACGGAAAAGGTTACAGTACATCGCCCTTGAGGCACCTGGACACAGCGGCCTGTAGGGCCAGGCCGACGCTAGAGTTCAGAAATAGCACGCGCGACCGTCCAAGTACGGCCTCTTGCGTGCTGCGTGTTTGGTTCTTCTCACAGCGAATCCTGCTACACATTCCTGAGGCTGACGCAGCTCAAGCGAGCAATCGGCGCGGCGGCATTATAGCGAGAACAGCAAAACGATGCATCGGCCGGGAATCGAACCCGGGCCGCCCGCGTGGTAGGCGAACAACCTACCACTTTTTTAGTAGTTGTTCTCATTTTGTTAGTTGCATTTGTTGGGGCGGACGTCCGATGACGTCCGTGCTTGCCGAGCACATTCCCGAGCAGCTGTCTGCAGGGAAAGTGGGATTGCCACCCAGCGACATCGGATACGACCGAAAAAAGCGCTACACACGCGGAGTCCCCCACTACACTGCCTTATAGCGACCGCTCATCACTATCGTGTGAGTAACGTTGCGGCCGCGGCGACGAGTCCTGCCCAAAGACGCAGCGTGCGTGGAGGCGCTACCCGAATGCGTGTGGATGCAGCCTCCTACCTCGTAAAGAGCCTACAGCTACTATCACGCCTTCCAAGCAGTTGATCCGGGTTCGATTCCCGGCCACCGAAACGGGCGCAAATTTTCGCGTATGAGTATGTGTGCTGTTAAATCAACGTTTTCTTTCCGTCGTTGCTCCAAGCAGGCCATCCTGTAGTATGTCCCGACTTGTCCCGACTTTGCTCGGCTGACGCGAAAGCTGACGCTTGGAATTCGCCCTTATCAAAAGGGCAGGCCGCTATAAACGGCTGTGAGAGGAGAGGTGTGGCGAGGTACCAAAACGACAGGCAAACCGCGAAATTTTCTGCTCCTCCTTCCTAAAGAAAAGAAGAAAAAAACGGACGCAGTCGGTAGGACTCGAGCCTACGCTCCCAGAGGGAATCTGATTTCTAGTCAGACGCCTTAACCACTTTTTTTATCGTATTAAACATTATTAAATATTAATTTTTTGTTACATTTTCTTGATTGCACATTCACTGTTATCAAGTAGGGTTTGTAAACACCACTCTACAGCATAAATACTATACATATACGTAAAACACTGCTGGAGTAGAATACACAATAGAATACAATTTTAACCCTTAAATGCATAGTGTTACATACCTGCAATATGGATTGAAAAATTATTTTGTCCACCTTTAGAGAGAATTTAGTGAACTAACCCAAGTCTTACAGGTGCAACGAAGTATCTCTGATACTTAGTATTAGCTTTTGGCTGTACTGTGGACTTCTGGTAACCTTTTTGGAAGTATGCAGAGAAGTTAGGTGTGAATTTTGCTTAGTTTTCAAAAGGGTGCGATAGGATGCAGCAGCATCAACTTGGCCAAATGTGGGAAGGTTAGTGGTGAGCAGGCAGCAATTTTCTTCATGCTGCCAGCTATGGGAATATGCGCTGTGTCCCTTGTTTTTTTAGGAACATACATCACATTTAAACTGGATGTCCAATTCCTGTTGATCCACTGTAGGGAGTTAAGAGGATAAATTATTACTGTCATTAAGTTTGCTTAATTCTATGAGAACAGTAAATTGTAGCGATTAATAATGGATACAAAATCATATCTGTGATGGTTGAGATACATGACTCTATGAATCTGCAGTTAACAATTGGTTCGCACATATAATTGTAAGTTAATGGTTATTCCTGAAGCAGAGACCACAAAAGTCTGTGCAACAAAAAGAAAATCTAATAACACACAAGTTAATTTTCGTAGCTGATGTCAGATGAAGAATAAATTAAATGCTTTAAGTTCTACATGCTACACTTTCAGGGGAACACAGGGAAGATTTCATGGACTGAAGCAGCAGATTGTTCAGTACATGCGAGAAAAGTGGAATAAAGGCTTCCTCATTACTTGAGAAACTAATCAAATGAAGGTGCTGGAAATGAGGAATTTTTCAACTGCATGAGGTGCAGAATTCAAAGCAAGTATGAGCTCGTGCATGGTACTTAACTTCTTCAGACAGATCAATATAATAATAAAAAGTGTCTGTATTTACCTCACTATAAGACAACTCAGAATATAACATGACCCCCTTTCTTTGAAGACGCAACATGTGAATTTTTTGGTATTTAACATATTCTGACTAATATTTGCAAAGTCTAAAGGTAGTTATAGAAAATAAAAATCACTTTGGGATGTGGAACAGTCATAAATAAATATCTTCAGTTAAAAACAATACAAAATGACAATGATACAACTCCACTAACTTAAGATTCACTGAGTACCAAATAAGGTTCTTTTTTGTTTTCATTCATAGTATGTCCATATCAGGAAGAGAAGAAGGCCTAAGTTTTTTATTTGCTTGGCATTCAGTAAATTCAGATGAGTTACGCCTGAGACGAACTGCCATACCAATGTTTCTGCGAGGGGGTTTCATTGGCATTTTTGAAGTCTTTAGAGTAATATGTTGTTTTGTGTTGTTAATGACTCTGAATGCTTCCCTTTCGTTAATTATACTTGAAGGGAGTCCGCTTTCTTGTTGAGCAGCACTCTTTCGTGACTGCAGAACTCAAAGTCTTTGATTGAAAATGGCTGTCTCATCACTTGTTGGTAGAGCATCCTCTACCTTAATCTCTGTAGCTTCTCCAAGACTTGAACACAGTTCTGCCTCCTGCTTTGAAATCTCCAATATTTCTTTCATGAGCGCACACTTCAAGAGAAGAAGTTTTCTTGTTTCACACTCTAGCTTAGTAAGAGCCTCACATAAAGGCAGCGTATCATATAATGCAGGATAAAAATGAAATTCAAGTTCCTTACTTAGTTTGTCAGCTTCATGCAATAAAGAATTCAGCCTTTCGTGCATCTCGTGTTTCTTCTGTTGCTCTCTAGAAATAATATTCTGGATGATCTCCTCAATTTATTTCTTAACCTCATCACCACGCTTTGCAACATCCTCTGCATTAAACCCACATTCTGCCCACAGCGTCTTACGAA
>NW_026046610.1:10000-12500 GCF_023864275.1 Schistocerca cancellata
ACGTTGTGGCTTAACCTAACCCACGTTGTGGCTTAACCTAACCCACGTTGTGGCTTAACCTAACCCACGTTGTGGCTTAACCTAACCCACGTTGTGGCTTAACCTAACCCACGTTGTGGCTTAACCTAACCCACGTTGTGGCTTAACCTAACCCACGTTGTGGCTTAACCTAACCCACGTTGTGGCTTAACCTAACCCACGTTGTGGCTTAACCTAACCCACGTTGTGGCTTAACCTAACCCACGTTGTGGCTTAACCTAACCCACGTTGTGGCTTAACCTAACCCACGTTGTGGCTTAACCTAACCCACGTTGTGGCTTAACCTAACCCACGTTGTGGCTTAACCTAACCCACGTTGTGGCTTAACCTAACCCACGTTGTGGCTTAACCTAACCCACGTTGTGGCTTAACCTAACCCACGTTGTGGCTTAACCTAACCCACGTTGTGCCTTAACCTAACCCACGTTGTGCCTTAACCTAACCCACGTTGTGCCTTAACCTAACCCACGTTGTGCCTTAACCTAACCCACGTTGTGCCTTAACCTAACCCACGTTGTGGCTTAACCTAACCCACGTTGTGGCTTAACCTAACCCACGTTGTGCCTTAACCTAACCCACGTTGTGCCTTAACCTAACCCACGTTGTGCCTTAACCTAACCCACGTTGTGCCTTAACCTAACCCACGTTGTGCCTTACCCTGCTCTGTAATTGGCATATGACACGTTACATTAATGTATTGTTGTCCAACCGCAACCGGCTCAGAATGTTGTGTACACAGCTATGTGTCATCTCCCCATAACAGCTGCATTGCAGTGTGGTACGCCATAGAGACGTGTGGGAGTAATGGACGCAGTGGATGGCGATCAGCATGAGCCGTCTGTTCATGTAGTGGCGCGTGTATGCAGACGTAGTAGTCTCTTCTCACACAATGTGATAGCACGGTGCCCCGCGTTCCACATCTGCGACATGCTACAGAGGCCGGTTGACAGTTGGTCGCGCAATGGAGATCGCATATGTACGGGGGCACCTTCCACGTGCCCTCTAGTCGGGCACATTTTGTTGCGTGGATGTGAGCGAATGTAGTGTGTCTTGACACCTGACAGGCAGGCATGCAATAATAGTTGACTTTGCAAACGGGGATGGACGTGTACGTTTACTGGTGACGTTACGCAAATGAACAACTGGTAACCCGTTGTGGTGCGGTTGATCTTGCTGGAGGTACATCTGTGAGGGCAACGATCGGTACAGCTACGAAGCGGTCCCCACCATACCAACGAACGTGAATGTGAATCTGGGTGTGAAGCGATACGCGGCTGTGGGTGGGTGGGACTGTCCCCGGCCGGTGAGGGGGGGCCGCCCGGCGTGCTGGCCGCGCGGTGCGTGGGCGCACGCGCTACAGCCGGCTGGTGGGGGCGCCCAGTGGCAGGCGCGCCGGCCGACGGACGCGGCAGGCGGCGCAGCTGCGCGCCGGGGCACCCTGCGCGCGGCGCCGTGCAGCCAAAGTGGGTCCTCGCGGACCCGGTGCGAAGCGCGGTGGACATCTGCAGTGTGCTGGTCCGATTGAGGACTGTGTGCGTTGAGGATGCGCCGCCGCCCGGCACTCGGCGCCGCGACGCCGTCTGCTGCTCGGTCGCCCCAGCGGTTCTCGCTGGTGGTTTGTATCGCAGTTGTGCGGACGTGTTGGCACGTGCGCTGTGCTGGGAGAGTTCGCTTCGGCACCCACGTGGGGCCTTTGCCCTTCTGTGGCGCTGGCGTTGGAGCTGCCGGTCACCGTAGGTGGCGCGTGTTGTCTCCCGCCGGCAATGCCACGACAGCACGCTCCCGGGCCTCTGTCGGCAGCGGCAAGCTCAGTTGGGAGCACGGGTGGTCGCACCTAAAGCGTCTACTCGCCTAACTCCGGGCGATTGCGCCTCTCTCGAACCCGACCAAGTACTTAGGACGGCGCTGCGCGCCGCCGGGACCTGAGAGGGTTTCGAGGTGTATTGTGCAGGGGAGCCCAGCCTCCTCCTGTTTGCAGAATAATTGAGCGGACGCTTGCGTGTTCGCGCGGGCCCCCGGGACACACTCCCGGGCGGCCGGCTGCTCAGCTCTAGTTGACGCAGCTCCCTGGTTGATCCTGCCAGTAGTCATATGCTTGTCTCAAAGATTAAGCCATGCATGTCTCAGTACAAGCCGCATTAAGGTGAAACCGCGAATGGCTCATTAAATCAGTTATGGTTCCTTAGATCGTACCCACGTTACTTGGATAACTGTGGTAATTCTAGAGCTAATACATGCAAACAGAGTCCCGACCAGAGATGGAAGGGACGCTTTTATTAGATCAAAACCAATCGGTCGGCTCGTCCGGTCCGTTTGCCTTGGTGACTCTGAATAACTTTGGGCTGATCGCACGGTCCTCGTACCGGCGACGCATCTTTCAAATGTCTGCCTTATCAACTGTCGATGGTAGGTTCTGCGCCTACCATGGTTGTAACGGGTAACGGGGAATCAGGGTTCGATT
>NW_026046610.1:20000-25000 GCF_023864275.1 Schistocerca cancellata
TGCAGGTCCCCCGCAACATGACCTGCTGCACCGACGATACCGCCATCTAGGCGACGCCACGCCGACTACAACATCGCTAGGTCCCACAGTGCCCATTTTTCGACGCCACCCACACAGCCTGCATCATCTGTCCACCACAGGAGCCCCAACGCCAGTGCCTGCGCCGCACGAAGTCGTCGACCGACAATCGCTCCACCCGCACCCGCACGTGCCCCACTCCAACCGCCCAAATCGCAACTCCAGCGGATGAATGGCGGACTCTTCCCGCACTCCTATCGTGCAATCCACCCCTATATCTTGCGTTTCATGAAGAGTTATATCCAATATGCCATATTCCCGCTGTCCCTATACATGCTCTAAGTAGCTCGCTTGCTACAGCAGCAGCAGCACCACCTCCGCGCGCTTCCCTGGGGGCACTGAACCGCAGGACGCGAGACCCCACGCCCTGTGGCAAACAGGGCTCCTCGCAGAATATATACGGTCCCTACCCCGCACAACGATGACGGTGTGGGGGCCATTGTACGACACCGCTTCCTGCGGTGCCAACGCTGTCGTAGAGTCGATACTCCATCTTTGGTAGAAGGCAACCATTCCGCTGTAAATGAGTACGTCGCTCGTAGTTCAGTCACCTCGCAGCACTGCTCAGTAAACTATGCAGGCCCACATAGATAGATCAAATACGCAAATGCCCCTATACATGCTGAACGTCTGTGCAAACAAAACGAACCACACGTCACCCGCACACTCTATCACCCACACACTCTATCACACACTACTCTCTGCCTGTAACAAACACAGATACAATAATTAAGCACCGGCATGGACCAACGTCCGGTGCATCCTATCCGCCACAGTACACCAACCAGACTATGATAACCAGGCCAGGAGGTCCAATCATAAAACAGAATATCCCACTCGTCCGACAACCACAATTGCTCAGATAAGCCACCAACACCCACACATGTCCTACACAGGGGTGCACCCAACATCACCACACTGCCTCGTCTTACAGCACAAACACACTGGCAGGAATGAAACACACAGGTCTGCCGCAACCACAGACACGGCTCGCCCCCCCCTCTCACTGGCGGAAAGCGCATCCCGACGTGACATAACTCCTTTGACACACTGACGCTGCCTCGGGCATCCACGTCCTACGGTCGATATCAACGAACCTCACCCCCCCCCCCCCCCCCACAACACGCCATCCCATACCACATTGTGTACCGTACCCAAACCTAACGTGTACTGTACTACAACGCAATGTGTACCATAACACAACCCAGTTTGTACCTTAACCTAACCTATGTCACCTTAACCTAACCTATGTCACCTTAACCTAACCTATGTCACCTTAACCTAACCTATGTCACCTTAACCTAACCTATGTCACCTTAACCTAACCTATGTCACCTTAACCTAACCTATGTCACCTTAACCTAACCTATGTCACCTTAACCTAACCTATGTCACCTTAACCTAACCTATGTCACCTTAACCTAACCTATGTCACCTTAACCTAACCTGTGTTGCACCTTAACCTACCTCAATTTGCACCGCAATGTAACTCAATTTGCACCGCAATGTAACTCAATTTGCACCGCAATGTAACTCAATTTGCACCGCAATGTAACTCAATTTGCACCGCAATGTAACTCAATTTGCACCGCAATGTAACTCAATTTGCACCGCAATGTAACTCAATTTGCACCGCAATGTAACTCAATTTGCACCGCAATGTAACGCAATTTGCACCGCAATGTAACGCAATTTGCACCGCAATGTAACGCAATTTGCACCACAATGTAACGCAATTTGCACCGCAATGTAACGCAATTTGTACCGCAATCTACCCCCATGTTGTGCCTTAACCTAACCCACGTTGTGCCTTAACCTAACCCACGTTGTGCCTTAACCTAACCCACGTTGTGCCTTAACCTAACCCACGTTGTGGCTTAACCTAACCCACGTTGTGGCTTAACCTAACCCACGTTGTGGCTTAACCTAACCCACGTTGTGGCTTAACCTAACCCACGTTGTGGCTTAACCTAACCCACGTTGTGGCTTAACCTAACCCACGTTGTGGCTTAACCTAACCCACGTTGTGGCTTAACCTAACCCACGTTGTGGCTTAACCTAACCCACGTTGTGGCTTAACCTAACCCACGTTGTGGCTTAACCTAACCCACGTTGTGGCTTAACCTAACCCACGTTGTGGCTTAACCTAACCCACGTTGTGGCTTAACCTAACCCACGTTGTGGCTTAACCTAACCCACGTTGTGGCTTAACCTAACCCACGTTGTGGCTTAACCTAACCCACGTTGTGGCTTAACCTAACCCACGTTGTGGCTTAACCTAACCCACGTTGTGGCTTAACCTAACCCACGTTGTGGCTTAACCTAACCCACGTTGTGCCTTAACCTAACCCACGTTGTGCCTTAACCTAACCCACGTTGTGCCTTAACCTAACCCACGTTGTGCCTTAACCTAACCCACGTTGTGCCTTAACCTAACCCACGTTGTGGCTTAACCTAACCCACGTTGTGGCTTAACCTAACCCACGTTGTGCCTTAACCTAACCCACGTTGTGCCTTAACCTAACCCACGTTGTGCCTTAACCTAACCCACGTTGTGCCTTAACCTAACCCACGTTGTGCCTTACCCTGCTCTGTAATTGGCATATGACACGTTACATTAATGTATTGTTGTCCAACCGCAACCGGCTCAGAATGTTGTGTACACAGCTATGTGTCATCTCCCCATAACAGCTGCATTGCAGTGTGGTACGCCATAGAGACGTGTGGGAGTAATGGACGCAGTGGATGGCGATCAGCATGAGCCGTCTGTTCATGTAGTGGCGCGTGTATGCAGACGTAGTAGTCTCTTCTCACACAATGTGATAGCACGGTGCCCCGCGTTCCACATCTGCGACATGCTACAGAGGCCGGTTGACAGTTGGTCGCGCAATGGAGATCGCATATGTACGGGGGCACCTTCCACGTGCCCTCTAGTCGGGCACATTTTGTTGCGTGGATGTGAGCGAATGTAGTGTGTCTTGACACCTGACAGGCAGGCATGCAATAATAGTTGACTTTGCAAACGGGGATGGACGTGTACGTTTACTGGTGACGTTACGCAAATGAACAACTGGTAACCCGTTGTGGTGCGGTTGATCTTGCTGGAGGTACATCTGTGAGGGCAACGATCGGTACAGCTACGAAGCGGTCCCCACCATACCAACGAACGTGAATGTGAATCTGGGTGTGAAGCGATACGCGGCTGTGGGTGGGTGGGACTGTCCCCGGCCGGTGAGGGGGGGCCGCCCGGCGTGCTGGCCGCGCGGTGCGTGGGCGCACGCGCTACAGCCGGCTGGTGGGGGCGCCCAGTGGCAGGCGCGCCGGCCGACGGACGCGGCAGGCGGCGCAGCTGCGCGCCGGGGCACCCTGCGCGCGGCGCCGTGCAGCCAAAGTGGGTCCTCGCGGACCCGGTGCGAAGCGCGGTGGACATCTGCAGTGTGCTGGTCCGATTGAGGACTGTGTGCGTTGAGGATGCGCCGCCGCCCGGCACTCGGCGCCGCGACGCCGTCTGCTGCTCGGTCGCCCCAGCGGTTCTCGCTGGTGGTTTGTATCGCAGTTGTGCGGACGTGTTGGCACGTGCGCTGTGCTGGGAGAGTTCGCTTCGGCACCCACGTGGGGCCTTTGCCCTTCTGTGGCGCTGGCGTTGGAGCTGCCGGTCACCGTAGGTGGCGCGTGTTGTCTCCCGCCGGCAATGCCACGACAGCACGCTCCCGGGCCTCTGTCGGCAGCGGCAAGCTCAGTTGGGAGCACGGGTGGTCGCACCTAAAGCGTCTACTCGCCTAACTCCGGGCGATTGCGCCTCTCTCGAACCCGACCAAGTACTTAGGACGGCGCTGCGCGCCGCCGGGACCTGAGAGGGTTTCGAGGTGTATTGTGCAGGGGAGCCCAGCCTCCTCCTGTTTGCAGAATAATTGAGCGGACGCTTGCGTGTTCGCGCGGGCCCCCGGGACACACTCCCGGGCGGCCGGCTGCTCAGCTCTAGTTGACGCAGCTCCCTGGTTGATCCTGCCAGTAGTCATATGCTTGTCTCAAAGATTAAGCCATGCATGTCTCAGTACAAGCCGCATTAAGGTGAAACCGCGAATGGCTCATTAAATCAGTTATGGTTCCTTAGATCGTACCCACGTTACTTGGATAACTGTGGTAATTCTAGAGCTAATACATGCAAACAGAGTCCCGACCAGAGATGGAAGGGACGCTTTTATTAGATCAAAACCAATCGGTCGGCTCGTCCGGTCCGTTTGCCTTGGTGACTCTGAATAACTTTGGGCTGATCGCACGGTCCTCGTACCGGCGACGCATCTTTCAAATGTCTGCCTTATCAACTGTCGATGGTAGGTTCTGCGCCTACCATGGTTGTAACGGGTAACGGGGAATCAGGGTTCGATTCCGGAGAGGGAGCCTGAGAAACGGCTACCACATCCAAGGAAGGCAGCAGGCGCGCAAATTACCCACTCCCGGCACGGGGAGGTAGTGACGAAAAATAACGATACGGGACTCATCCGAGGCCCCGTAATCGGAATGAGTACACTTTAAATCCTTTAACGAGTATCTATTGGAGGGCAAGTCTGGTGCCAGCAGCCGCGGTAATTCCAGCTCCAATAGCGTATATTAAAGTTGTTGCGGTTAAAAAGCTCGTAGTTGGATTTGTGTCCCACGCTGTTGGTTCACCGCCCGTCGGTGTTTAACTGGCATGTATCGTGGGACGTCCTGCCGGTGGGGCGAGCCGAAGGCGTGCGACCGCCTCGTGCGTGTTCGTGCGTCCCGAGGCGGACCCCGTTGAAATCCTACCAAGGTGCTCTTTATTGAGTGTCTGGGTGGGCCGGCACGTTTACTTTGAACAAATTAGAGTGCTTAAAGCAGGCAAGCCCGCCTGAATACTGTGTGCATGGAATAATGGAATAGGACCTCGGTTCTATTTT
>NW_026046611.1:10000-12500 GCF_023864275.1 Schistocerca cancellata
CGCAATGTAACGCAATTTCTACCTTAACCTAACCCACGTTGTGCCTTAACCTAACCCACGTTGTGCCTTAACCTAACCCACGTTGTGCCTTAACCTAACCCACGTTGTGCCTTAACCTAACCCACGTTGTGCCTTAACCTAACCCACGTTGTGCCTTAACCTAACCCACGTTGTGCCTTAACCTAACCCACGTTGTGCCTTAACCTAACCCACGTTGTGCCTTAACCTAACCCACGTTGTGCCTTAACCTAACCCACGTTGTGCCTTAACCTAACCCACGTTGTGCCTTAACCTAACCCACGTTGTGCCTTAACCTAACCCACGTTGTGCCTTAACCTAACCCAAGTTGTGCCTTAACCTAACCCAAGTTGTGCCTTAACCTAACCCAAGTTGTGCCTTAACCTAACCCAAGTTGTGCCTTAACCTAACCCAAGTTGTGCCTTAACCTAACCCAAGTTGTGCCTTAACCTAACCCAAGTTGTGCCTTAACCTAACCCAAGTTGTGCCTTAACCTAACCCAAGTTGTGCCTTAACCTAACCCACGTTGTGCCTTAACCTAACCCAAGTTGTGCCTTAACCTAACCCACGTTGTGCCTTAACCTAACCCACGTTGTGCCTTAACCTAACCCACGTTGTGCCTTAACCTAACCCACGTTGTGCCTTAACCTAACCCACGTTGTGCCTTAACCTAACCCACGTTGTGCCTTAACCTAACCCACGTTGTGCCTTAACCTAACCCACGTTGTGCCTTAACCTAACCCACGTTGTGCCTTAACCTAACCCACGTTGTGCCTTAACCTAACCCACGTTGTGCCTTAACCTAACCCACGTTGTGCCTTAACCTAACCCACGTTGTGCCTTAACCTAACCCACGTTGTGCCTTAACCTAACCCACGTTGTGCCTTAACCTAACCCACGTTGTGCCTTAACCTAACCCAAGTTGTGCCTTAACCTAACCCAAGTTGTGCCTTAACCTAACCCAAGTTGTGCCTTAACCTAACCCAAGTTGTGCCTTAACCTAACCCAAGTTGTGCCTTAACCTAACCCAAGTTGTGCCTTAACCTAACCCAAGTTGTGCCTTAACCTAACCCACGTTGTGCCTTAACCTAACCCACGTTGTGCCTTAACCTAACCCACGTTGTGCCTTAACCTAACCCACGTTGTGCCTTAACCTAACCCACGTTGTGCCTTAACCTAACCCACGTTGTGCCTTAACCTAACCCACGTTGTGCCTTAACCTAACCCACGTTGTGCCTTAACCTAACCCACGTTGTGCCTTAACCTAACCCACGTTGTGCCTTAACCTAACCCACGTTGTGCCTTAACCTAACCCACGTTGTGCCTTAACCTAACCCACGTTGTGCCTTAACCTAACCCACGTTGTGCCTTAACCTAACCCACGTTGTGCCTTAACCTAACCCAAGTTGTGCCTTAACCTAACCCACGTTGTGCCTTAACCTAACCCAAGTTGTGCCTTAACCTGCTCTGTAATTGGCATATGACACGTTACATTAATCCAGTGTTGTCTAACCACAACCCTCTGAATATAGTTCGCTACTCGCACCGCCCACCCTCTTGTGTATCGTTTCATGTTCAACACTTCGCAAGTGTTGCTTACTTTTTACATGCTCCCGCTGTACACTGTAATGTGGACGACTGCAGGATGTACATCGCCCCCACCCTCCCCCCTGCCTTCGCACGCTGGTCGTTCAGGTGCTTGCGTGTTCAATGCCCTTCGCAGCTGTTCACTGGCATTCGCATGTCGAAGCGCTCAGTCTACGTCGTGGTACGGCCTGTGTCCACTGTCCGCTGATGTCGTAAGCTTAACCCTCACATTGTACTGCACATAGGTCCGTATGTACTGCATGATACGCTGTGGCACATGTGTGACCGTACAACGACTGCGCCCAACAACAGCGAACCATACGGTCCAAATGTTGTGCACTCAGCCACGTGCCGTCTCCCCATAACAGCTACATTGCAGTGTGGTACGCCATAGAGACGTGTGGGATTAACGGACGCCCTGGATGGCGATCAGCATGAGCCGTCTGTTGATGTAGTGGCGCGTGTATTCAAACGTAGTCGTCTCTTCTCACACAGTGTGATAGCATGGTGCACCGCGTTCCACATCTGCGACATGGTACAGATGCTGGTTGACAGTCGGTCTCGTAATGGACATCGCATACGTAGGGGGCCACCTCCCACGTGTTCTCTAGTCGTGCACATTTTGTTGCGTGTATGTGGGCAGACGTAGTGTGTCGTGACACCTAACAGACAGGTATGCAATAATCGTTGCATTTGCAAACTGGGATGGACGTCTACGTTTGCTGGTGACGTTACGCAAATGAACAACTGGTAAACCCATTGTGGTGCGGTTGTTGTTGCTGGAGGTAAATCAGTAAGGGCAAATCTGTGTGTGAAGCGATACGCGGCGGTGGCTGGGTGGGACCGTCCCCGGCCGGTGAGGGGGGGCCGCCCGGCGTGCTGGCCGCGCGGTGCG
>NW_026046611.1:22500-27500 GCF_023864275.1 Schistocerca cancellata
ACCGCAATGTAACGCAATTTGTACCGCAATGTAACGCAATTTGTACCGCAATGTAACGCAATTTCTACCTTAACCTAACCCACGTTGTGCCTTAACCTAACCCACGTTGTGCCTTAACCTAACCCACGTTGTGCCTTAACCTAACCCACGTTGTGCCTTAACCTAACCCACGTTGTGCCTTAACCTAACCCACGTTGTGCCTTAACCTAACCCACGTTGTGCCTTAACCTAACCCACGTTGTGCCTTAACCTAACCCACGTTGTGCCTTAACCTAACCCACGTTGTGCCTTAACCTAACCCACGTTGTGCCTTAACCTAACCCACGTTGTGCCTTAACCTAACCCACGTTGTGCCTTAACCTAACCCACGTTGTGCCTTAACCTAACCCACGTTGTGCCTTAACCTAACCCACGTTGTGCCTTAACCTAACCCAAGTTGTGCCTTAACCTAACCCAAGTTGTGCCTTAACCTAACCCAAGTTGTGCCTTAACCTAACCCAAGTTGTGCCTTAACCTAACCCAAGTTGTGCCTTAACCTAACCCAAGTTGTGCCTTAACCTAACCCAAGTTGTGCCTTAACCTAACCCAAGTTGTGCCTTAACCTAACCCAAGTTGTGCCTTAACCTAACCCACGTTGTGCCTTAACCTAACCCAAGTTGTGCCTTAACCTAACCCACGTTGTGCCTTAACCTAACCCACGTTGTGCCTTAACCTAACCCACGTTGTGCCTTAACCTAACCCACGTTGTGCCTTAACCTAACCCACGTTGTGCCTTAACCTAACCCACGTTGTGCCTTAACCTAACCCACGTTGTGCCTTAACCTAACCCACGTTGTGCCTTAACCTAACCCACGTTGTGCCTTAACCTAACCCACGTTGTGCCTTAACCTAACCCACGTTGTGCCTTAACCTAACCCACGTTGTGCCTTAACCTAACCCACGTTGTGCCTTAACCTAACCCACGTTGTGCCTTAACCTAACCCACGTTGTGCCTTAACCTAACCCACGTTGTGCCTTAACCTAACCCACGTTGTGCCTTAACCTAACCCACGTTGTGCCTTAACCTAACCCAAGTTGTGCCTTAACCTAACCCAAGTTGTGCCTTAACCTAACCCAAGTTGTGCCTTAACCTAACCCAAGTTGTGCCTTAACCTAACCCAAGTTGTGCCTTAACCTAACCCAAGTTGTGCCTTAACCTAACCCAAGTTGTGCCTTAACCTAACCCAAGTTGTGCCTTAACCTAACCCAAGTTGTGCCTTAACCTAACCCACGTTGTGCCTTAACCTAACCCACGTTGTGCCTTAACCTAACCCACGTTGTGCCTTAACCTAACCCACGTTGTGCCTTAACCTAACCCACGTTGTGCCTTAACCTAACCCACGTTGTGCCTTAACCTAACCCACGTTGTGCCTTAACCTAACCCACGTTGTGCCTTAACCTAACCCACGTTGTGCCTTAACCTAACCCACGTTGTGCCTTAACCTAACCCACGTTGTGCCTTAACCTAACCCACGTTGTGCCTTAACCTAACCCACGTTGTGCCTTAACCTAACCCACGTTGTGCCTTAACCTAACCCACGTTGTGCCTTAACCTAACCCAAGTTGTGCCTTAACCTAACCCACGTTGTGCCTTAACCTAACCCAAGTTGTGCCTTAACCTGCTCTGTAATTGGCATATGACACGTTACATTAATCCAGTGTTGTCTAACCACAACCCTCTGAATATAGTTCGCTACTCGCACCGCCCACCCTCTTGTGTATCGTTTCATGTTCAACACTTCGCAAGTGTTGCTTACTTTTTACATGCTCCCGCTGTACACTGTAATGTGGACGACTGCAGGATGTACATCGCCCCCACCCTCCCCCCTGCCTTCGCACGCTGGTCGTTCAGGTGCTTGCGTGTTCAATGCCCTTCGCAGCTGTTCACTGGCATTCGCATGTCGAAGCGCTCAGTCTACGTCGTGGTACGGCCTGTGTCCACTGTCCGCTGATGTCGTAAGCTTAACCCTCACATTGTACTGCACATAGGTCCGTATGTACTGCATGATACGCTGTGGCACATGTGTGACCGTACAACGACTGCGCCCAACAACAGCGAACCATACGGTCCAAATGTTGTGCACTCAGCCACGTGCCGTCTCCCCATAACAGCTACATTGCAGTGTGGTACGCCATAGAGACGTGTGGGATTAACGGACGCCCTGGATGGCGATCAGCATGAGCCGTCTGTTGATGTAGTGGCGCGTGTATTCAAACGTAGTCGTCTCTTCTCACACAGTGTGATAGCATGGTGCACCGCGTTCCACATCTGCGACATGGTACAGATGCTGGTTGACAGTCGGTCTCGTAATGGACATCGCATACGTAGGGGGCCACCTCCCACGTGTTCTCTAGTCGTGCACATTTTGTTGCGTGTATGTGGGCAGACGTAGTGTGTCGTGACACCTAACAGACAGGTATGCAATAATCGTTGCATTTGCAAACTGGGATGGACGTCTACGTTTGCTGGTGACGTTACGCAAATGAACAACTGGTAAACCCATTGTGGTGCGGTTGTTGTTGCTGGAGGTAAATCAGTAAGGGCAAATCTGTGTGTGAAGCGATACGCGGCGGTGGCTGGGTGGGACCGTCCCCGGCCGGTGAGGGGGGGCCGCCCGGCGTGCTGGCCGCGCGGTGCGTGGGCGCACGCGCTACAGCCGGCTGGTGGGGGCGCCCAGTGGCAGGCGCGCCGGCCGACGGACGCGGCAGGCGGCGCAGCTGCGCGCCGGGGCACCCTGCGCGCGGCGCCGGGCGGCCAAAGTGGGTCCTCGCGGGCCCGGTGCGAAGCGCGGTGGACATCTGCAGTGTGCTGGTCCGACTGAGGACTGTGTGCGTTGAGGATGCGCCGCCGCCCGGCACTCGGCGCCGCGACGCCGTCTGCTGCTCGGTCGCCCCAGCGGTTCTCGCTGGTGGTTTGTATCGCAGTTGTGCAGACGTGTTGGCACGTGCGCTGTGCTGGGAGAGTTCGCTTCGGCACCCACGTGGGGCCTTTGCCCTTCTGTGGCGCTGGCGTTGGAGCTGCCGGTCACCGTAGGTGGCGCGTGTTGTCTCCCGCCGGCAATGCCACGACAGCACGCTCCCGGGCCTCTGTCGGCAGCGGCAAGCTCAGTTGGGAGCACGGGTGGTCGCACCTAAAGCGTCTACTCGCCTAACTCCGGGCGATTGCGCCTCTCTCGAACCCGACCAAGTACTTAGGACGGCGCTGCGCGCCGCCGGGACCTGAGAGGGTTTCGAGGTGTATTGTGCAGGGGAGCTCAGCCTCCTCCTGTTTGCAGAATAATTGAGCGGACGCTTGCGTGTTCGCGCGGGCCCCTGGGACACACTCCCGGGCGGCCGGCTGCTCAGCTCTAGTTGACGCAGCTCCCTGGTTGATCCTGCCAGTAGTCATATGCTTGTCTCAAAGATTAAGCCATGCATGTCTCAGTACAAGCCGCATTAAGGTGAAACCGCGAATGGCTCATTAAATCAGTTATGGTTCCTTAGATCGTACCCACGTTACTTGGATAACTGTGGTAATTCTAGAGCTAATACATGCAAACAGAGTCCCGACCAGAGATGGAAGGGACGCTTTTATTAGATCAAAACCAATCGGTCGGCTCGTCCGGTCCGTTTGCCTTGGTGACTCTGAATAACTTTGGGCTGATCGCACGGTCCTCGTACCGGCGACGCATCTTTCAAATGTCTGCCTTATCAACTGTCGATGGTAGGTTCTGCGCCTACCATGGTTGTAACGGGTAACGGGGAATCAGGGTTCGATTCCGGAGAGGGAGCCTGAGAAACGGCTACCACATCCAAGGAAGGCAGCAGGCGCGCAAATTACCCACTCCCGGCACGGGGAGGTAGTGACGAAAAATAACGATACGGGACTCATCCGAGGCCCCGTAATCGGAATGAGTACACTTTAAATCCTTTAACGAGTATCTATTGGAGGGCAAGTCTGGTGCCAGCAGCCGCGGTAATTCCAGCTCCAATAGCGTATATTAAAGTTGTTGCGGTTAAAAAGCTCGTAGTTGGATTTGTGTCCCACGCTGTTGGTTCACCGCCCGTCGGTGTTTAACTGGCATGTATCGTGGGACGTCCTGCCGGTGGGGCGAGCCGAAGGCGTGCGACCGCCTCGTGCGTGTTCGTGCGTCCCGAGGCGGACCCCGTTGAAATCCTACCAAGGTGCTCTTTATTGAGTGTCTGGGTGGGCCGGCACGTTTACTTTGAACAAATTAGAGTGCTTAAAGCAGGCAAGCCCGCCTGAATACTGTGTGCATGGAATAATGGAATAGGACCTCGGTTCTATTTTGTTGGTTTTCGGAACCCGAGGTAATGATTAATAGGGACAGGCGGGGGCATTCGTATTGCGACGTTAGAGGTGAAATTCTTGGATCGTCGCAAGACGAACAGAAGCGAAAGCATTTGCCAAGTATGTTTTCATTAATCAAGAACGAAAGTTAGAGGTTCGAAGGCGATCAGATACCGCCCTAGTTCTAACCATAAACGATGCCAGCCAGCGATCCGCCGCAGTTCCTCCGATGACTCGGCGGGCAGCCTCCGGGAAACCAAAGCTTTTGGGTTCCGGGGGAAGTATGGTTGCAAAGCTGAAACTTAAAGGAATTGACGGAAGGGCACCACCAGGAGTGGAGCCTGCGGCTTAATTTGACTCAACACGGGAAACCTCACCAGGCCCGGACACCGGAAGGATTGACAGATTGATAGCTCTTTCTTGATTCGGTGGGTGGTGGTGCATGGCCGTTCTTAGTTGGTGGAGCGATTTGTCTGGTTAATTCCGATAACGAACGAGACTCTAGCCTGCTAACTAGTCGCGTGACATCCTTCGTGCTGTCAGCGATTACTTTTCTTCTTAGAGGGACAGGCGGCTTCTAGCCGCACGAGATTGAGCAATAACAGGTCTGTGATGCCCTTAGATGTTCTGGGCCGCACGCGCGCTACACTGAAGGAATCAGCGTGTCTTC
>NW_026046611.1:30000-32500 GCF_023864275.1 Schistocerca cancellata
CCAAACGCCGAGTTAAGGCGCCCGAATCGACGCTCATGGGAAACCATGAAAGGCGTTGGTTGCTTAAGACAGGAGGACGGTGGCCATGGAAGTCGGAATCCGCTAAGGAGTGTGTAACAACTCACCTGCCGAAGCAACTAGCCCTGAAAATGGATGGCGCTGAAGCGTCGTGCCTATACTCGGCCGTCAGTCTGGCAGTCATGGCCGGTCCTTGCGGCCGGCCGCGAAGCCCTGACGAGTAGGAGGGTCGCGGCGGTGGGCGCAGAAGGGTCTGGGCGTGAGCCTGCCTGGAGCCGCCGTCGGTGCAGATCTTGGTGGTAGTAGCAAATACTCCAGCGAGGCCCTGGAGGGCTGACGCGGAGAAGGGTTTCGTGTGAACAGCCGTTGCACACGAGTCAGTCGATCCTAAGCCCTAGGAGAAATCCGATGTTGATGGGGGCCGTCATAGCATGATGCACTTTGTGCTGGCCCCCGTTGGGCGAAAGGGAATCCGGTTCCTATTCCGGAACCCGGCAGCGGAACCGATACAAGTCGGGCCCCTCTTTTAGAGATGCTCGTCGGGGTAACCCAAAAGGACCCGGAGACGCCGTCGGGAGATCGGGGAAGAGTTTTCTTTTCTGCATGAGCGTTCGAGTTCCCTGGAATCCTCTAGCAGGGAGATAGGGTTTGGAACGCGAAGAGCACCGCAGTTGCGGCGGTGTCCCGATCTTCCCCTCGGACCTTGAAAATCCGGGAGAGGGCCACGTGGAGGTGTCGCGCCGGTTCGTACCCATATCCGCAGCAGGTCTCCAAGGTGAAGAGCCTCTAGTCGATAGAATAATGTAGGTAAGGGAAGTCGGCAAATTGGATCCGTAACTTCGGGATAAGGATTGGCTCTGAGGATCGGGGCGTGTCGGGCTTGGTCGGGAAGTGGGTCAGCGCTAACGTGCCGGGCCTGGGCGAGGTGAGTGCCGTAGGGGTGCCGGTAAGTGCGGGCGTTTAGCGCGGGCGTGGTCTGCTCTCGCCGTTGGTTGGCCTCGTGCTGGCCGGCGGTGCAGGATGCGCGCGCCTGCGCGGCGTTCGTGCCCCGGTGCTTCAACCTGCGCGCAGGATCCGAGCTCGGTCCCGTGCCTTGGCCTCCCACGGATCTTCCTTGCTGCGAGGCCGCGTCCGCCTTAGCGTGCTCCTCCGGGGGCGCGCGGGTGCGCGGATTCTCTTCGGCCGCCATTCAACGATCAACTCAGAACTGGCACGGACTGGGGGAATCCGACTGTCTAATTAAAACAAAGCATTGCGATGGCCCTAGCGGGTGTTGACGCAATGTGATTTCTGCCCAGTGCTCTGAATGTCAACGTGAAGAAATTCAAGCAAGCGCGGGTAAACGGCGGGAGTAACTATGACTCTCTTAAGGTAGCCAAATGCCTCGTCATCTAATTAGTGACGCGCATGAATGGATTAACGAGATTCCCGCTGTCCCTATCTACTATCTAGCGAAACCACTGCCAAGGGAACGGGCTTGGAAAAATTAGCGGGGAAAGAAGACCCTGTTGAGCTTGACTCTAGTCTGGCACTGTGAGGTGACATGAGAGGTGTAGCATAAGTGGGAGATGGCAACATCGCCGGTGAAATACCACTACTTTCATTGTTTCTTTACTTACTCGGTTAGGCGGAGCGCGTGCGTCGTGGTATAACAACCCGGCGTCACGGTGTTCTCGAGCCAAGCTGGCCCCAACGCAAGGAAGAAAGCAGGTAGCGGTACTCCCGCTGGAGACGCCGCGCCAGTCGTTGGGTCAGCATCTGACGCCGCCAGTTCGGGTCGAGCCGCAGTGCCGGCCATCACATGTCCCGAGTGCCACCGGACCTTCTCCACCAAGACAGGTCTTGGTGTACATCGTCGCCGCGCCCATCCTGCCGCAGCCAACGCAGAGGTGACCACCGAGAGGGTAAAGGCCAGGTGGTCTAGTGAAGAGCTGCTACGCCTGGCCCACTCTGAAGCAGCACTTACGCTCAAGGGCACCCGGTTCCTAAATCAAGAACTTGCAAAGGCGTTCCCGAATCGTTCTCTCGAGTCCATCAAAGGGCAGCGTCGTGGAACAGCCTATAGGAACCAGGTCGCCGAGTTTGTTGCTGCCCTCTCTGCTGTTGGGGCGGGGTCGCCTCCATCTGTTGCAGCTGTGGAGCCAGCCGGTTCCTGTGCAGCCCCCCCCTCCCCGTCTGCAGCTGTTGATACTGTCAACCAAGCTGTCTGGTCGGCCCTGGCAGCCCTCCCGTCGTCTGGGCCTAAGTACATAGCAGTCGATGACATCCTGGCGCTTGGGCCAACGACATCGGCCTCAGTCATAATGGGTATGCTGTTGGCTGCCCTTGACGCCATCGGCAGCAGGGAACCATGGCCAAATCCTGTTGCCTCCCGCCGGATGTCAGAGCCACGAGGGACGAAGCGGGCTCTGCGTAGGAGGGAGTACGCCCTCTGTCAGCGGGCCTTCTCTAAGAGCGCTGCTCGCTGCATCAGCGGCCTTCT
>NW_026046611.1:37500-42500 GCF_023864275.1 Schistocerca cancellata
ACAGTACCCATTTTCCGACGCCACCCACAAAGCCTGCATAATCTGTCCACCACAGGAACCCGAACGCCAGTGCCTGCGTCGCACGAAGTAGTCAACCGACAATCACTCCACCCGCACCCGCACGTGCCCCACCCCAACCGCCGAAATCGCAACTCCAGCGGATGAACGGCGGACTCTTCCCGCACTCGTACGTTGCAATCCACCCCTATATCTTGCGTTTCACGAAGAGTTATATCCAATATGCCAAATTCCCGCTGTCCCTATACATGCTGTAAGTCTGTGCACACAATATGAACCACACATCAGCGAGACACTCTATCACACATTACTCTCTGCCTGTAACAGACACAGATACAATATGTAAGCACCAGCATGGACCAACGTCCGGTGCATCCTCTCCGCCACAGTACACCATCCACACTATGATAACCACACCAGGGGGTCCAATTCTAAAATAGAATATCCCACCCGTCCGACATCCACAATTGCTCAGATAAGCCACCAACACCCACACATGTCCTACACAGGGGTGCACCCAACACCAGCACACTGCCTCCTGTTACGGCACAGAAACAATGGCAGGAATGAATCACACAGGTCTGCCGCTCCCTTGCCGCAACCACAGACGCGGCGCGCCTCCAGTCACGAGCGAAAAGCGCATCCTGACGAGACATAACTGCTGTGACATACTGAAGCTGCCTCAGACATTCACTTACAATGATCACTACCAACGAACCTCGGCCCCCCCCCCCAACACACTCTCTTACCACGTTGTGTACTGTAATCCAACCCATTTCGCACCTTAACCTAACCCATTTTGCACCTTAACTTAACCAAATTCGTAACGCAATTTGTACCGCAATGTAACGCAATGTGTACCGCAATGTAACGCAATGTGTACCGCAATGTAACGCAATGTGTACCGCAATGTACCGCAATGTGTACCGCAATGTACCGCAATGTGTACCGCAATGTGTAACGCAATGTGTAACGCAATGTGTACCGCAATGTGTACCGCAATGTGTAACGCAATGTGTACCGCAATGTGTAACGCAATGTGTACCGCAATGTGTAACGCAATGTGTACCGCAATGTAACGCAATCTGTACCGCAATGTAACGCAATTTGTACCGCAATGTAACGCAATTTGTACCGCAATGTAACGCAATTTGTACCGCAATGTAACGCAATTTGTACCGCAATGTAACGCAATTTGTACCGCAATGTAACGCAATTTGTACCGCAATGTAACGCAATTTGTACCGCAATGTAACGCAATTTGTACCGCAATGTAACGCAATTTGTACCGCAATGTAACGCAATTTGTACCGCAATGTAACGCAATTTGTACCGCAATGTAACGCAATTTGTACCGCAATGTAACGCAATTTCTACCTTAACCTAACCCACGTTGTGCCTTAACCTAACCCACGTTGTGCCTTAACCTAACCCACGTTGTGCCTTAACCTAACCCACGTTGTGCCTTAACCTAACCCACGTTGTGCCTTAACCTAACCCACGTTGTGCCTTAACCTAACCCACGTTGTGCCTTAACCTAACCCACGTTGTGCCTTAACCTAACCCACGTTGTGCCTTAACCTAACCCACGTTGTGCCTTAACCTAACCCACGTTGTGCCTTAACCTAACCCACGTTGTGCCTTAACCTAACCCACGTTGTGCCTTAACCTAACCCACGTTGTGCCTTAACCTAACCCACGTTGTGCCTTAACCTAACCCACGTTGTGCCTTAACCTAACCCAAGTTGTGCCTTAACCTAACCCAAGTTGTGCCTTAACCTAACCCAAGTTGTGCCTTAACCTAACCCAAGTTGTGCCTTAACCTAACCCAAGTTGTGCCTTAACCTAACCCAAGTTGTGCCTTAACCTAACCCAAGTTGTGCCTTAACCTAACCCAAGTTGTGCCTTAACCTAACCCAAGTTGTGCCTTAACCTAACCCACGTTGTGCCTTAACGTAACCCAAGTTGTGCCTTAACCTAACCCACGTTGTGCCTTAACCTAACCCACGTTGTGCCTTAACCTAACCCACGTTGTGCCTTAACCTAACCCACGTTGTGCCTTAACCTAACCCACGTTGTGCCTTAACCTAACCCACGTTGTGCCTTAACCTAACCCACGTTGTGCCTTAACCTAACCCACGTTGTGCCTTAACCTAACCCACGTTGTGCCTTAACCTAACCCACGTTGTGCCTTAACCTAACCCACGTTGTGCCTTAACCTAACCCACGTTGTGCCTTAACCTAACCCACGTTGTGCCTTAACCTAACCCACGTTGTGCCTTAACCTAACCCACGTTGTGCCTTAACCTAACCCACGTTGTGCCTTAACCTAACCCACGTTGTGCCTTAACCTAACCCACGTTGTGCCTTAACCTAACCCAAGTTGTGCCTTAACCTAACCCAAGTTGTGCCTTAACCTAACCCAAGTTGTGCCTTAACCTAACCCAAGTTGTGCCTTAACCTAACCCAAGTTGTGCCTTAACCTAACCCAAGTTGTGCCTTAACCTAACCCAAGTTGTGCCTTAACCTAACCCAAGTTGTGCCTTAACCTAACCCAAGTTGTGCCTTAACCTAACCCACGTTGTGCCTTAACCTAACCCACGTTGTGCCTTAACCTAACCCACGTTGTGCCTTAACCTAACCCACGTTGTGCCTTAACCTAACCCACGTTGTGCCTTAACCTAACCCACGTTGTGCCTTAACCTAACCCACGTTGTGCCTTAACCTAACCCACGTTGTGCCTTAACCTAACCCACGTTGTGCCTTAACCTAACCCACGTTGTGCCTTAACCTAACCCACGTTGTGCCTTAACCTAACCCACGTTGTGCCTTAACCTAACCCACGTTGTGCCTTAACCTAACCCACGTTGTGCCTTAACCTAACCCACGTTGTGCCTTAACCTAACCCAAGTTGTGCCTTAACCTAACCCACGTTGTGCCTTAACCTAACCCAAGTTGTGCCTTAACCTGCTCTGTAATTGGCATATGACACGTTACATTAATCCAGTGTTGTCTAACCACAACCCTCTGAATATAGTTCGCTACTCGCACCGCCCACCCTCTTGTGTATCGTTTCATGTTCAACACTTCGCAAGTGTTGCTTACTTTTTACATGCTCCCGCTGTACACTGTAATGTGGACGACTGCAGGATGTACATCGCCCCCACCCTCCCCCCTGCCTTCGCACGCTGGTCGTTCAGGTGCTTGCGTGTTCAATGCCCTTCGCAGCTGTTCACTGGCATTCGCATGTCGAAGCGCTCAGTCTACGTCGTGGTACGGCCTGTGTCCACTGTCCGCTGATGTCGTAAGCTTAACCCTCACATTGTACTGCACATAGGTCCGTATGTACTGCATGATACGCTGTGGCACATGTGTGACCGTACAACGACTGCGCCCAACAACAGCGAACCATACGGTCCAAATGTTGTGCACTCAGCCACGTGCCGTCTCCCCATAACAGCTACATTGCAGTGTGGTACGCCATAGAGACGTGTGGGATTAACGGACGCCCTGGATGGCGATCAGCATGAGCCGTCTGTTGATGTAGTGGCGCGTGTATTCAAACGTAGTCGTCTCTTCTCACACAGTGTGATAGCATGGTGCACCGCGTTCCACATCTGCGACATGGTACAGATGCTGGTTGACAGTCGGTCTCGTAATGGACATCGCATACGTAGGGGGCCACCTCCCACGTGTTCTCTAGTCGTGCACATTTTGTTGCGTGTATGTGGGCAGACGTAGTGTGTCGTGACACCTAACAGACAGGTATGCAATAATCGTTGCATTTGCAAACTGGGATGGACGTCTACGTTTGCTGGTGACGTTACGCAAATGAACAACTGGTAAACCCATTGTGGTGCGGTTGTTGTTGCTGGAGGTAAATCAGTAAGGGCAAATCTGTGTGTGAAGCGATACGCGGCGGTGGCTGGGTGGGACCGTCCCCGGCCGGTGAGGGGGGGCCGCCCGGCGTGCTGGCCGCGCGGTGCGTGGGCGCACGCGCTACAGCCGGCTGGTGGGGGCGCCCAGTGGCAGGCGCGCCGGCCGACGGACGCGGCAGGCGGCGCAGCTGCGCGCCGGGGCACCCTGCGCGCGGCGCCGGGCGGCCAAAGTGGGTCCTCGCGGGCCCGGTGCGAAGCGCGGTGGACATCTGCAGTGTGCTGGTCCGACTGAGGACTGTGTGCGTTGAGGATGCGCCGCCGCCCGGCACTCGGCGCCGCGACGCCGTCTGCTGCTCGGTCGCCCCAGCGGTTCTCGCTGGTGGTTTGTATCGCAGTTGTGCAGACGTGTTGGCACGTGCGCTGTGCTGGGAGAGTTCGCTTCGGCACCCACGTGGGGCCTTTGCCCTTCTGTGGCGCTGGCGTTGGAGCTGCCGGTCACCGTAGGTGGCGCGTGTTGTCTCCCGCCGGCAATGCCACGACAGCACGCTCCCGGGCCTCTGTCGGCAGCGGCAAGCTCAGTTGGGAGCACGGGTGGTCGCACCTAAAGCGTCTACTCGCCTAACTCCGGGCGATTGCGCCTCTCTCGAACCCGACCAAGTACTTAGGACGGCGCTGCGCGCCGCCGGGACCTGAGAGGGTTTCGAGGTGTATTGTGCAGGGGAGCTCAGCCTCCTCCTGTTTGCAGAATAATTGAGCGGACGCTTGCGTGTTCGCGCGGGCCCCTGGGACACACTCCCGGGCGGCCGGCTGCTCAGCTCTAGTTGACGCAGCTCCCTGGTTGATCCTGCCAGTAGTCATATGCTTGTCTCAAAGATTAAGCCATGCATGTCTCAGTACAAGCCGCATTAAGGTGAAACCGCGAATGGCTCATTAAATCAGTTATGGTTCCTTAGATCGTACCCACGTTACTTGGATAACTGTGGTAATTCTAGAGCTAATACATGCAAACAGAGTCCCGACCAGAGATGGAAGGGACGCTTTTATTAGATCAAAACCAATCGGTCGGCTCGTCCGGTCCGTTTGCCTTGGTGACTCTGAATAACT
>NW_026046611.1:50000-55000 GCF_023864275.1 Schistocerca cancellata
ACCATACTGCCAAACCACAGCATCGCCATCTATGACAATGTGACGAAACCACATGCAATAGCCCCATCTACGCGAATCGGACGACACTACGTCCACCATGTCGCGCGCAACACGAAAACTAAATACCGCCATCTGCAAGTCTCCCGAAACATGACCTGCTGCACCGACGATACCGCCATCTATGAGACGCCACCCCGACTACGACATCGCTAGGTCCCACAGTACCCATTTTCCGACGCCACCCACAAAGCCTGCATAATCTGTCCACCACAGGAACCCGAACGCCAGTGCCTGCGTCGCACGAAGTAGTCAACCGACAATCACTCCACCCGCACCCGCACGTGCCCCACCCCAACCGCCGAAATCGCAACTCCAGCGGATGAACGGCGGACTCTTCCCGCACTCGTACGTTGCAATCCACCCCTATATCTTGCGTTTCACGAAGAGTTATATCCAATATGCCAAATTCCCGCTGTCCCTATACATGCTGTAAGTCTGTGCACACAATATGAACCACACATCAGCGAGACACTCTATCACACATTACTCTCTGCCTGTAACAGACACAGATACAATATGTAAGCACCAGCATGGACCAACGTCCGGTGCATCCTCTCCGCCACAGTACACCATCCACACTATGATAACCACACCAGGGGGTCCAATTCTAAAATAGAATATCCCACCCGTCCGACATCCACAATTGCTCAGATAAGCCACCAACACCCACACATGTCCTACACAGGGGTGCACCCAACACCACCACACTGCCTCCTGTTACGGCACAGAAACAATGGCAGGAATGAATCACACAGGTCTGCCGCTCCCTTGCCGCAACCACAGACGCGGCGCGCCTCCAGTCACGAGCGAAAAGCGCATCCTGACGAGACATAACTGCTGTGACATACTGAAGCTGCCTCAGACATTCACTTACAATGATCACTACCAACGAACCTCGGCCCCCCCCCCCCCCAACACACTCTCTTACCACGTTGTGTACTGTAATCCAACCCATTTCGCACCTTAACCTAACCCATTTTGCACCTTAACTTAACCAAATTCGTAACGCAATTTGTACCGCAATGTAACGCAATGTGTACCGCAATGTAACGCAATGTGTACCGCAATGTAACGCAATGTGTACCGCAATGTACCGCAATGTGTACCGCAATGTACCGCAATGTGTACCGCAATGTGTAACGCAATGTGTAACGCAATGTGTACCGCAATGTGTACCGCAATGTGTAACGCAATGTGTACCGCAATGTGTAACGCAATGTGTACCGCAATGTGTAACGCAATGTGTACCGCAATGTAACGCAATCTGTACCGCAATGTAACGCAATTTGTACCGCAATGTAACGCAATTTGTACCGCAATGTAACGCAATTTGTACCGCAATGTAACGCAATTTGTACCGCAATGTAACGCAATTTGTACCGCAATGTAACGCAATTTGTACCGCAATGTAACGCAATTTGTACCGCAATGTAACGCAATTTGTACCGCAATGTAACGCAATTTGTACCGCAATGTAACGCAATTTGTACCGCAATGTAACGCAATTTCTACCTTAACCTAACCCACGTTGTGCCTTAACCTAACCCACGTTGTGCCTTAACCTAACCCACGTTGTGCCTTAACCTAACCCACGTTGTGCCTTAACCTAACCCACGTTGTGCCTTAACCTAACCCACGTTGTGCCTTAACCTAACCCACGTTGTGCCTTAACCTAACCCACGTTGTGCCTTAACCTAACCCACGTTGTGCCTTAACCTAACCCACGTTGTGCCTTAACCTAACCCACGTTGTGCCTTAACCTAACCCACGTTGTGCCTTAACCTAACCCACGTTGTGCCTTAACCTAACCCACGTTGTGCCTTAACCTAACCCAAGTTGTGCCTTAACCTAACCCAAGTTGTGCCTTAACCTAACCCAAGTTGTGCCTTAACCTAACCCAAGTTGTGCCTTAACCTAACCCAAGTTGTGCCTTAACCTAACCCAAGTTGTGCCTTAACCTAACCCAAGTTGTGCCTTAACCTAACCCAAGTTGTGCCTTAACCTAACCCACGTTGTGCCTTAACCTAACCCACGTTGTGCCTTAACCTAACCCAAGTTGTGCCTTAACCTAACCCACGTTGTGCCTTAACCTAACCCACGTTGTGCCTTAACCTAACCCACGTTGTGCCTTAACCTAACCCACGTTGTGCCTTAACCTAACCCACGTTGTGCCTTAACCTAACCCACGTTGTGCCTTAACCTAACCCACGTTGTGCCTTAACCTAACCCACGTTGTGCCTTAACCTAACCCACGTTGTGCCTTAACCTAACCCACGTTGTGCCTTAACCTAACCCACGTTGTGCCTTAACCTAACCCACGTTGTGCCTTAACCTAACCCACGTTGTGCCTTAACCTAACCCACGTTGTGCCTTAACCTAACCCACGTTGTGCCTTAACCTAACCCACGTTGTGCCTTAACCTAACCCAAGTTGTGCCTTAACCTAACCCAAGTTGTGCCTTAACCTAACCCAAGTTGTGCCTTAACCTAACCCAAGTTGTGCCTTAACCTAACCCAAGTTGTGCCTTAACCTAACCCAAGTTGTGCCTTAACCTAACCCAAGTTGTGCCTTAACCTAACCCAAGTTGTGCCTTAACCTAACCCAAGTTGTGCCTTAACCTAACCCACGTTGTGCCTTAACCTAACCCACGTTGTGCCTTAACCTAACCCACGTTGTGCCTTAACCTAACCCACGTTGTGCCTTAACCTAACCCACGTTGTGCCTTAACCTAACCCACGTTGTGCCTTAACCTAACCCACGTTGTGCCTTAACCTAACCCACGTTGTGCCTTAACCTAACCCACGTTGTGCCTTAACCTAACCCACGTTGTGCCTTAACCTAACCCACGTTGTGCCTTAACCTAACCCACGTTGTGCCTTAACCTAACCCACGTTGTGCCTTAACCTAACCCACGTTGTGCCTTAACCTAACCCAAGTTGTGCCTTAACCTAACCCACGTTGTGCCTTAACCTAACCCAAGTTGTGCCTTAACCTGCTCTGTAATTGGCATATGACACGTTACATTAATCCAGTGTTGTCTAACCACAACCCTCTGAATATAGTTCGCTACTCGCACCGCCCACCCTCTTGTGTATCGTTTCATGTTCAACACTTCGCAAGTGTTGCTTACTTTTTACATGCTCCCGCTGTACACTGTAATGTGGACGACTGCAGGATGTACATCGCCCCCACCCTCCCCCCTGCCTTCGCACGCTGGTCGTTCAGGTGCTTGCGTGTTCAATGCCCTTCGCAGCTGTTCACTGGCATTCGCATGTCGAAGCGCTCAGTCTACGTCGTGGTACGGCCTGTGTCCACTGTCCGCTGATGTCGTAAGCTTAACCCTCACATTGTACTGCACATAGGTCCGTATGTACTGCATGATACGCTGTGGCACATGTGTGACCGTACAACGACTGCGCCCAACAACAGCGAACCATACGGTCCAAATGTTGTGCACTCAGCCACGTGCCGTCTCCCCATAACAGCTACATTGCAGTGTGGTACGCCATAGAGACGTGTGGGATTAACGGACGCCCTGGATGGCGATCAGCATGAGCCGTCTGTTGATGTAGTGGCGCGTGTATTCAAACGTAGTCGTCTCTTCTCACACAGTGTGATAGCATGGTGCACCGCGTTCCACATCTGCGACATGGTACAGATGCTGGTTGACAGTCGGTCTCGTAATGGACATCGCATACGTAGGGGGCCACCTCCCACGTGTTCTCTAGTCGTGCACATTTTGTTGCGTGTATGTGGGCAGACGTAGTGTGTCGTGACACCTAACAGACAGGTATGCAATAATCGTTGCATTTGCAAACTGGGATGGACGTCTACGTTTGCTGGTGACGTTACGCAAATGAACAACTGGTAAACCCATTGTGGTGCGGTTGTTGTTGCTGGAGGTAAATCAGTAAGGGCAAATCTGTGTGTGAAGCGATACGCGGCGGTGGCTGGGTGGGACCGTCCCCGGCCGGTGAGGGGGGGCCGCCCGGCGTGCTGGCCGCGCGGTGCGTGGGCGCACGCGCTACAGCCGGCTGGTGGGGGCGCCCAGTGGCAGGCGCGCCGGCCGACGGACGCGGCAGGCGGCGCAGCTGCGCGCCGGGGCACCCTGCGCGCGGCGCCGGGCGGCCAAAGTGGGTCCTCGCGGGCCCGGTGCGAAGCGCGGTGGACATCTGCAGTGTGCTGGTCCGACTGAGGACTGTGTGCGTTGAGGATGCGCCGCCGCCCGGCACTCGGCGCCGCGACGCCGTCTGCTGCTCGGTCGCCCCAGCGGTTCTCGCTGGTGGTTTGTATCGCAGTTGTGCAGACGTGTTGGCACGTGCGCTGTGCTGGGAGAGTTCGCTTCGGCACCCACGTGGGGCCTTTGCCCTTCTGTGGCGCTGGCGTTGGAGCTGCCGGTCACCGTAGGTGGCGCGTGTTGTCTCCCGCCGGCAATGCCACGACAGCACGCTCCCGGGCCTCTGTCGGCAGCGGCAAGCTCAGTTGGGAGCACGGGTGGTCGCACCTAAAGCGTCTACTCGCCTAACTCCGGGCGATTGCGCCTCTCTCGAACCCGACCAAGTACTTAGGACGGCGCTGCGCGCCGCCGGGACCTGAGAGGGTTTCGAGGTGTATTGTGCAGGGGAGCTCAGCCTCCTCCTGTTTGCAGAATAATTGAGCGGACGCTTGCGTGTTCGCGCGGGCCCCTGGGACACACTCCCGGGCGGCCGGCTGCTCAGCTCTAGTTGACGCAGCTCCCTGGTTGATCCTGCCAGTAGTCATATGCTTGTCTCAAAGATTAAGCCATGCATGTCTCAGTACAAGCCGCATTAAGGTGAAACCGCGAATGGCTCATTAAATCAGTTATGGTTCCTTAGATCGTACCCACGTTACTTGGATAACTGTGGTAATTCTAGAGCTAATACATGCAAACAGAGTCCCGACCAGAGATGGAAGGGACG
>NW_026046611.1:62500-67500 GCF_023864275.1 Schistocerca cancellata
CAAACTACATTGCCGTCTGGCCCAGAAACGACACCTCCATCTGCAGGAATCCAACGGAACTACACCAACCATACTGCCAAACCACAGCATCGCCATCTATGACAATGTGACGAAACCACATGCAATAGCCCCATCTACGCGAATCGGACGACACTACGTCCACCATGTCGCGCGCAACACGAAAACTAAATACCGCCATCTGCAAGTCTCCCGAAACATGACCTGCTGCACCGACGATACCGCCATCTATGAGACGCCACCCCGACTACGACATCGCTAGGTCCCACAGTACCCATTTTCCGACGCCACCCACAAAGCCTGCATAATCTGTCCACCACAGGAACCCGAACGCCAGTGCCTGCGTCGCACGAAGTAGTCAACCGACAATCACTCCACCCGCACCCGCACGTGCCCCACCCCAACCGCCGAAATCGCAACTCCAGCGGATGAACGGCGGACTCTTCCCGCACTCGTACGTTGCAATCCACCCCTATATCTTGCGTTTCACGAAGAGTTATATCCAATATGCCAAATTCCCGCTGTCCCTATACATGCTGTAAGTCTGTGCACACAATATGAACCACACATCAGCGAGACACTCTATCACACATTACTCTCTGCCTGTAACAGACACAGATACAATATGTAAGCACCAGCATGGACCAACGTCCGGTGCATCCTCTCCGCCACAGTACACCATCCACACTATGATAACCACACCAGGGGGTCCAATTCTAAAATAGAATATCCCACCCGTCCGACATCCACAATTGCTCAGATAAGCCACCAACACCCACACATGTCCTACACAGGGGTGCACCCAACACCACCACACTGCCTCCTGTTACGGCACAGAAACAATGGCAGGAATGAATCACACAGGTCTGCCGCTCCCTTGCCGCAACCACAGACGCGGCGCGCCTCCAGTCACGAGCGAAAAGCGCATCCTGACGAGACATAACTGCTGTGACATACTGAAGCTGCCTCAGACATTCACTTACAATGATCACTACCAACGAACCTCGGCCCCCCCCCCCCCAACACACTCTCTTACCACGTTGTGTACTGTAATCCAACCCATTTCGCACCTTAACCTAACCCATTTTGCACCTTAACTTAACCAAATTCGTAACGCAATTTGTACCGCAATGTAACGCAATGTGTACCGCAATGTAACGCAATGTGTACCGCAATGTAACGCAATGTGTACCGCAATGTACCGCAATGTGTACCGCAATGTACCGCAATGTGTACCGCAATGTGTAACGCAATGTGTAACGCAATGTGTACCGCAATGTGTACCGCAATGTGTAACGCAATGTGTACCGCAATGTGTAACGCAATGTGTACCGCAATGTGTAACGCAATGTGTACCGCAATGTAACGCAATCTGTACCGCAATGTAACGCAATTTGTACCGCAATGTAACGCAATTTGTACCGCAATGTAACGCAATTTGTACCGCAATGTAACGCAATTTGTACCGCAATGTAACGCAATTTGTACCGCAATGTAACGCAATTTGTACCGCAATGTAACGCAATTTGTACCGCAATGTAACGCAATTTGTACCGCAATGTAACGCAATTTGTACCGCAATGTAACGCAATTTGTACCGCAATGTAACGCAATTTGTACCGCAATGTAACGCAATTTCTACCTTAACCTAACCCACGTTGTGCCTTAACCTAACCCACGTTGTGCCTTAACCTAACCCACGTTGTGCCTTAACCTAACCCACGTTGTGCCTTAACCTAACCCACGTTGTGCCTTAACCTAACCCACGTTGTGCCTTAACCTAACCCACGTTGTGCCTTAACCTAACCCACGTTGTGCCTTAACCTAACCCACGTTGTGCCTTAACCTAACCCACGTTGTGCCTTAACCTAACCCACGTTGTGCCTTAACCTAACCCACGTTGTGCCTTAACCTAACCCACGTTGTGCCTTAACCTAACCCACGTTGTGCCTTAACCTAACCCACGTTGTGCCTTAACCTAACCCACGTTGTGCCTTAACCTAACCCAAGTTGTGCCTTAACCTAACCCAAGTTGTGCCTTAACCTAACCCAAGTTGTGCCTTAACCTAACCCAAGTTGTGCCTTAACCTAACCCAAGTTGTGCCTTAACCTAACCCAAGTTGTGCCTTAACCTAACCCAAGTTGTGCCTTAACCTAACCCAAGTTGTGCCTTAACCTAACCCAAGTTGTGCCTTAACCTAACCCACGTTGTGCCTTAACCTAACCCAAGTTGTGCCTTAACCTAACCCACGTTGTGCCTTAACCTAACCCACGTTGTGCCTTAACCTAACCCACGTTGTGCCTTAACCTAACCCACGTTGTGCCTTAACCTAACCCACGTTGTGCCTTAACCTAACCCACGTTGTGCCTTAACCTAACCCACGTTGTGCCTTAACCTAACCCACGTTGTGCCTTAACCTAACCCACGTTGTGCCTTAACCTAACCCACGTTGTGCCTTAACCTAACCCACGTTGTGCCTTAACCTAACCCACGTTGTGCCTTAACCTAACCCACGTTGTGCCTTAACCTAACCCACGTTGTGCCTTAACCTAACCCACGTTGTGCCTTAACCTAACCCACGTTGTGCCTTAACCTAACCCACGTTGTGCCTTAACCTAACCCACGTTGTGCCTTAACCTAACCCAAGTTGTGCCTTAACCTAACCCAAGTTGTGCCTTAACCTAACCCAAGTTGTGCCTTAACCTAACCCAAGTTGTGCCTTAACCTAACCCAAGTTGTGCCTTAACCTAACCCAAGTTGTGCCTTAACCTAACCCAAGTTGTGCCTTAACCTAACCCAAGTTGTGCCTTAACCTAACCCAAGTTGTGCCTTAACCTAACCCACGTTGTGCCTTAACCTAACCCACGTTGTGCCTTAACCTAACCCACGTTGTGCCTTAACCTAACCCACGTTGTGCCTTAACCTAACCCACGTTGTGCCTTAACCTAACCCACGTTGTGCCTTAACCTAACCCACGTTGTGCCTTAACCTAACCCACGTTGTGCCTTAACCTAACCCACGTTGTGCCTTAACCTAACCCACGTTGTGCCTTAACCTAACCCACGTTGTGCCTTAACCTAACCCACGTTGTGCCTTAACCTAACCCACGTTGTGCCTTAACCTAACCCACGTTGTGCCTTAACCTAACCCAAGTTGTGCCTTAACCTAACCCACGTTGTGCCTTAACCTAACCCAAGTTGTGCCTTAACCTGCTCTGTAATTGGCATATGACACGTTACATTAATCCAGTGTTGTCTAACCACAACCCTCTGAATATAGTTCGCTACTCGCACCGCCCACCCTCTTGTGTATCGTTTCATGTTCAACACTTCGCAAGTGTTGCTTACTTTTTACATGCTCCCGCTGTACACTGTAATGTGGACGACTGCAGGATGTACATCGCCCCCACCCTCCCCCCTGCCTTCGCACGCTGGTCGTTCAGGTGCTTGCGTGTTCAATGCCCTTCGCAGCTGTTCACTGGCATTCGCATGTCGAAGCGCTCAGTCTACGTCGTGGTACGGCCTGTGTCCACTGTCCGCTGATGTCGTAAGCTTAACCCTCACATTGTACTGCACATAGGTCCGTATGTACTGCATGATACGCTGTGGCACATGTGTGACCGTACAACGACTGCGCCCAACAACAGCGAACCATACGGTCCAAATGTTGTGCACTCAGCCACGTGCCGTCTCCCCATAACAGCTACATTGCAGTGTGGTACGCCATAGAGACGTGTGGGATTAACGGACGCCCTGGATGGCGATCAGCATGAGCCGTCTGTTGATGTAGTGGCGCGTGTATTCAAACGTAGTCGTCTCTTCTCACACAGTGTGATAGCATGGTGCACCGCGTTCCACATCTGCGACATGGTACAGATGCTGGTTGACAGTCGGTCTCGTAATGGACATCGCATACGTAGGGGGCCACCTCCCACGTGTTCTCTAGTCGTGCACATTTTGTTGCGTGTATGTGGGCAGACGTAGTGTGTCGTGACACCTAACAGACAGGTATGCAATAATCGTTGCATTTGCAAACTGGGATGGACGTCTACGTTTGCTGGTGACGTTACGCAAATGAACAACTGGTAAACCCATTGTGGTGCGGTTGTTGTTGCTGGAGGTAAATCAGTAAGGGCAAATCTGTGTGTGAAGCGATACGCGGCGGTGGCTGGGTGGGACCGTCCCCGGCCGGTGAGGGGGGGCCGCCCGGCGTGCTGGCCGCGCGGTGCGTGGGCGCACGCGCTACAGCCGGCTGGTGGGGGCGCCCAGTGGCAGGCGCGCCGGCCGACGGACGCGGCAGGCGGCGCAGCTGCGCGCCGGGGCACCCTGCGCGCGGCGCCGGGCGGCCAAAGTGGGTCCTCGCGGGCCCGGTGCGAAGCGCGGTGGACATCTGCAGTGTGCTGGTCCGACTGAGGACTGTGTGCGTTGAGGATGCGCCGCCGCCCGGCACTCGGCGCCGCGACGCCGTCTGCTGCTCGGTCGCCCCAGCGGTTCTCGCTGGTGGTTTGTATCGCAGTTGTGCAGACGTGTTGGCACGTGCGCTGTGCTGGGAGAGTTCGCTTCGGCACCCACGTGGGGCCTTTGCCCTTCTGTGGCGCTGGCGTTGGAGCTGCCGGTCACCGTAGGTGGCGCGTGTTGTCTCCCGCCGGCAATGCCACGACAGCACGCTCCCGGGCCTCTGTCGGCAGCGGCAAGCTCAGTTGGGAGCACGGGTGGTCGCACCTAAAGCGTCTACTCGCCTAACTCCGGGCGATTGCGCCTCTCTCGAACCCGACCAAGTACTTAGGACGGCGCTGCGCGCCGCCGGGACCTGAGAGGGTTTCGAGGTGTATTGTGCAGGGGAGCTCAGCCTCCTCCTGTTTGCAGAATAATTGAGCGGACGCTTGCGTGTTCGCGCGGGCCCCTGGGACACACTCCCGGGCGGCCGGCTGCTCAGCTCTAGTTGACGCAGCTCCCTGGTTGATCCTGCCAGTAGTCATATG
>NW_026046611.1:75000-79460 GCF_023864275.1 Schistocerca cancellata
GGAGGGTAGGAAAATATTCAGAAGTGTTCGTGCGTGAATAACGCATGGGCAACGATTCGCGCGCGCCCTCTGGTCCTGACATCAACGTCCACAATAAACAGACCATACCGCCCTCTATGGGACGACGCTGACACCGCCACCCACAGACACAACACAGCCATCTATGAGAATGTGACCAAACTACATTGCCGTCTGGCCCAGAAACGACACCTCCATCTACAGGAATCCAACGGAACTACACCAACCATACTGCCAAACCACAGCATCGCCATCTATGACAATGTGACGAAACCACATGCAATAGCCCCATCTACGCGAATCGGACGACACTACGTCCACCATGTCGCGCGCAACACGAAAACTAAATACCGCCATCTGCAAGTCTCCCGAAACATGACCTGCTGCACCGACGATACCGCCATCTATGAGACGCCACCCCGACTACGACATCGCTAGGTCCCACAGTACCCATTTTCCGACGCCACCCACAAAGCCTGCATAATCTGTCCACCACAGGAACCCGAACGCCAGTGCCTGCGTCGCACGAAGTAGTCAACCGACAATCACTCCACCCGCACCCGCACGTGCCCCACCCCAACCGCCGAAATCGCAACTCCAGCGGATGAACGGCGGACTCTTCCCGCACTCGTACGTTGCAATCCACCCCTATATCTTGCGTTTCACGAAGAGTTATATCCAATATGCCAAATTCCCGCTGTCCCTATACATGCTGTAAGTCTGTGCACACAATATGAACCACACATCAGCGAGACACTCTATCACACATTACTCTCTGCCTGTAACAGACACAGATACAATATGTAAGCACCAGCATGGACCAACGTCCGGTGCATCCTCTCCGCCACAGTACACCATCCACACTATGATAACCACACCAGGGGGTCCAATTCTAAAATAGAATATCCCACCCGTCCGACATCCACAATTGCTCAGATAAGCCACCAACACCCACACATGTCCTACACAGGGGTGCACCCAACACCACCACACTGCCTCCTGTTACGGCACAGAAACAATGGCAGGAATGAATCACACAGGTCTGCCGCTCCCTTGCCGCAACCACAGACGCGGCGCGCCTCCAGTCACGAGCGAAAAGCGCATCCTGACGAGACATAACTGCTGTGACATACTGAAGCTGCCTCAGACATTCACTTACAATGATCACTACCAACGAACCTCGCCCCCCCCCCCCAACACACTCTCTTACCACGTTGTGTACTGTAATCCAACCCATTTCGCACCTTAACCTAACCCATTTTGCACCTTAACTTAACCAAATTCGTAACGCAATTTGTACCGCAATGTAACGCAATGTGTACCGCAATGTAACGCAATGTGTACCGCAATGTAACGCAATGTGTACCGCAATGTACCGCAATGTGTACCGCAATGTACCGCAATGTGTACCGCAATGTGTAACGCAATGTGTAACGCAATGTGTACCGCAATGTGTACCGCAATGTGTAACGCAATGTGTACCGCAATGTGTAACGCAATGTGTACCGCAATGTGTAACGCAATGTGTACCGCAATGTAACGCAATCTGTACCGCAATGTAACGCAATTTGTACCGCAATGTAACGCAATTTGTACCGCAATGTAACGCAATTTGTACCGCAATGTAACGCAATTTGTACCGCAATGTAACGCAATTTGTACCGCAATGTAACGCAATTTGTACCGCAATGTAACGCAATTTGTACCGCAATGTAACGCAATTTGTACCGCAATGTAACGCAATTTGTACCGCAATGTAACGCAATTTGTACCGCAATGTAACGCAATTTGTACCGCAATGTAACGCAATTTCTACCTTAACCTAACCCACGTTGTGCCTTAACCTAACCCACGTTGTGCCTTAACCTAACCCACGTTGTGCCTTAACCTAACCCACGTTGTGCCTTAACCTAACCCACGTTGTGCCTTAACCTAACCCACGTTGTGCCTTAACCTAACCCACGTTGTGCCTTAACCTAACCCACGTTGTGCCTTAACCTAACCCACGTTGTGCCTTAACCTAACCCACGTTGTGCCTTAACCTAACCCACGTTGTGCCTTAACCTAACCCACGTTGTGCCTTAACCTAACCCACGTTGTGCCTTAACCTAACCCACGTTGTGCCTTAACCTAACCCACGTTGTGCCTTAACCTAACCCACGTTGTGCCTTAACCTAACCCAAGTTGTGCCTTAACCTAACCCAAGTTGTGCCTTAACCTAACCCAAGTTGTGCCTTAACCTAACCCAAGTTGTGCCTTAACCTAACCCAAGTTGTGCCTTAACCTAACCCAAGTTGTGCCTTAACCTAACCCAAGTTGTGCCTTAACCTAACCCAAGTTGTGCCTTAACCTAACCCAAGTTGTGCCTTAACCTAACCCACGTTGTTGCCTTAACCTAACCCAAGTTGTGCCTTAACCTAACCCACGTTGTGCCTTAACCTAACCCACGTTGTGCCTTAACCTAACCCACGTTGTGCCTTAACCTAACCCACGTTGTGCCTTAACCTAACCCACGTTGTGCCTTAACCTAACCCACGTTGTGCCTTAACCTAACCCACGTTGTGCCTTAACCTAACCCACGTTGTGCCTTAACCTAACCCACGTTGTGCCTTAACCTAACCCACGTTGTGCCTTAACCTAACCCACGTTGTGCCTTAACCTAACCCACGTTGTGCCTTAACCTAACCCCACGTTGTGCCTTAACCTAACCCACGTTGTGCCTTAACCTAACCCACGTTGTGCCTTAACCTAACCCACGTTGTGCCTTAACCTAACCCACGTTGTGCCTTAACCTAACCCAAGTTGTGCCTTAACCTAACCCAAGTTGTGCCCTTAACCTAACCCAAGTTGTGCCTTAACCTAACCCAAGTTGTGCCTTAACCTAACCCAAGTTGTGCCTTAACCTAACCCAAGTTGTGCCTTAACCTAACCCAAGTTGTGCCTTAACCTAACCCAAGTTGTGCCTTAACCTAACCCACGTTGTGCCTTAACCTAACCCACGTTGTGCTTAACCTAACCCACGTTGTGCCTTAACCTAACCCCACGTTGTGCCTTAACCTAACCCACGTTGTGCCTTAACCTAACCCACGTTGTGCCTTAACCTAACCCACGTTGTGCCTTAACCTAACCCACGTTGTGCCTTAACCTAACCCACGTTGTGCCTTAACCTAACCCACGTTGTGCCTTAACCTAACCCACGTTGTGCCTTAACCTAACCCACGTTGTGCCTTAACCTAACCCACGTTGTGCCTTAACCTAACCCACGTTGTGCCTTAACCTAACCCACGTTGTGCCTTAACCTAACCCAAGTTGTGCCTTAACCTAACCCACGTTGTGCCTTAACCTAACCCAAGTTGTGCCTTAACCTGCTCTGTAATTGGCATATGACACGTTACATTAATCCAGTGTTGTCTAACCACAACCCTCTGAATATAGTTCGCTACTCGCACCGCCCACCCTCTTGTGTATCGTTTTCATGTTCAACACTTCGCAAGTGTTGCTTACTTTTTTACATGCTCCCCGCTGTACACTGTAATGTGGACGACTGCCAGGATGTACATCGCCCCCCACCCTCCCCCCTGCCTTCGCACGCTGGTCGTTCAGGTGCTTGCGTGTTCAATGCCCTTCGCAGCTGTTCACTGGCATTCGCATGTCGAAGCGCTCAGTCTACGTCGTGGTACGGCCTGTGTCCACTGTCCGCTGATGTCGTAAGCTTAACCCTCACATTGTACTGCACATAGGTCCGTATGTACTGCATGATACGCTGTGGCACATGTGTGACCGTACAACGACTGCGCCCAACAACAGCGAACCATACGGTCCAAATGTTGTGCACTCAGCCACGGTGGCCGTTCCCCCATAACAGCTACATTGCAGTGTGGTACGCCATAGAGACGTGTGGGATTAACGGACGCCCTGGATGGCGATCAGCATGAGCCGTCTGTTGATGTAGTGGCGCGTGTATTCAAACGTAGTCGTCTCTTCTCACACAGTGTGATAGCATGGTGCACCGCGTTCCACATCTGCGGACATGGTACAGATGCTGGTTGACAGTCGGTCTCGTTAATGGACATCGCATACGTAGGGGGCCACCTCCCACGTGTTCTCTAGTCGTGCACATTTTGTTGCGTGTATGTGGGCAGACGTAGTGTGTCGTGACACCTAACAGACAGGTATGCAATAATCGTTGCATTTGCAAACTGGGATGGACGTCTACGTTTGCTGGTGACGTTACGCAAATGAACAACTGGTAAACCCATTGTGGTGCGGTTGTTGTTGCTGGAGGTAAATCAGTAAGGGCAAATCTGTGTGTGAAGCGATACGCGGCGGTGGCTGGTGGGACCGTCCCCGGCCGGTGAGGGGGGGCCGCCCGGCGGCCGCGCGCAGGGTGCCCCGGCGCGCAGCTGCGCCGGCCTGGGGGCCGCGTCCGTCGGCCGGCGCGC